>NW_026915909.1:0-29533 GCF_034315485.1 Pezoporus occidentalis | reverse complement strand
CACTCTTCGTTCTGTGCTGACTGTGTTGCTGCGCAGCAGAGAGCAGGCTCTGAACTGATTCCATTCAAATGCTTTTCCTGTATGAAAGGGAGCAGTGAAAGCAACGATGGATGCACCAATGTAAAGGTGATTGTGTGCTGAACAGGTCCAGCACCAGCTTTCAATCCTGGCTCTTCTGCTGTGGGAGCAGAAGCCACTCTTCGTTCTGTGCTGACTGTGTTGCTGCCAGCAGAGAGCAGGCTCTGAACTGATTCCATTCAAATGCTTTTCCTGTATGAAAGGGAGCAGTGAAAGCAACGATGGATGCACCAATGTAAAGGTGATTGTGTGCTGAACAGGTCCAGCACAAGCTTTCAATCCTGGCTCTTCTGCTGTGGGAGCAGAAGCCAAACGTTCGTGCTGTACTCACTGTGCTGCCTGCAGCTGAGAGCGACCAGCTGAGAATTTGGATTCAAATGGACTTTTAGGTATGAAACCGAGGAGAGACTGCAATGATGGTGACACCGTTGCAAAGCAGCCTGTGTGCTGAAGAGGCCCAGCACTAGCTTTCCCTGCTGGTTCTTCTGCTGTGGGAGCAGATGCCACTGTTCCTTCTGTGCTGACTGTGTTGCTGCGCAGCAGAGAGCAGGCTCTGAACTGATTCCATTCAAATGCTTTTCCTGTATGAAAGGGAGCAGTGAAAGCAACGATGGATGCACCAATGTAAAGGTGATTGTGTGCTGAACAGGTCCAGCACAAGCTTTCAATCCTGGCTCTTCTGCTGTGGGAGCAGAGGCCAAACGTTCGTGCTGTACTCACTGTGCTGCCTGCAGCTGAGAGCGACCAGCTGAGAATTTGGATTCAAATGGACTTTTAGGTATGAAACCGAGGAGAGACTGCAATGATGGTGACACCGTTGCAAAGCAGCCTGTGTGCTGAAGAGGCCCAGCACTAGCTTTCCCTGCTGGTTCTTCTGCTGTGGGAGCAGATGCCACTGTTCGTTCTGTGCTGACTGTGTTGCTGCGCAGCAGAGAGCAGGCTCTGAACTGATTCCATTCAAATGCTTTTCCTGTATGAAAGGGAGCAGTGAAAGCAACGATGGATGCACCAATGTAAAGGTGATTGTGTGCTGAACAGGTCCAGCACAAGCTTTCAATCCTGGCTCTTCTGCTGTGGGAGCAGAGGCCAAACGTTCGTGCTGTACTCACTGTGCTGCCTGCAGCTGAAAGCGACCAGCTGAGAATTTGGATTCAAATGGACTTTTAGGTATGAAACCGAGGAGAGACTGCAATGATGGTGACACCGTTGCAAAGCAGCCTGTGTGCTGAAGAGGCCCAGCACTAGCTTTCCCTGCTGGTTCTTCTGCTGTGGGAGCAGATGCCACTGTTCTTTCTGTGCTGACTGTGTTGCTGCGCAGCAGAGAGCAGGCTCTGAACTGATTCCATTCAAATGCTTTTCCTGTATGAAAGTGAGCAGTGAAAGCAACGATGGATGCACCAATGTAAAGGTGATTGTGTGCTGAACAGGTCCAGCACAAGCTTTCCCTCCTGGCTCTTCTGCTGTGGGAGCAGAAGCCAAACGTTCGTGCTGTACTCACTGTGCTGCCTGCAGCTGAGAGACCAGCTGAGAATTTGGATTCAAATGGACTTTTAGGTATGAAACCGAGGAGAGACTGCAATGATGGTGACACCGTTGCAAAGCAGCCTGTGTGCTGAAGAGGCCCAGCACTAGCTTTCCCTGCTGGTTCTTCTGCTGTGGGAGCAGATGCCACTGTTCATTCTGTGCTGACTGTGTTGCTGCGCAGCAGAGAGCAGGCTCTGAACTGATTCCATTCAAATGCTTTTCCTGTATGAAAGTGAGCAGTGAAAGCAACGATGGATGCACCGATGTAAAGGTGATTGTGTGCTGAACAGGTCCAGCACCAGCTTTCAATCCTGGCTCTTCTGCTGTGGGAGCAGAAGCCAAACGTTCGTGCTGTACTCACTGTGCTGCCTGCAGCTGAGAGCGACCAGCTGAGAATTTGGATTCAAATGGACTTTTAGGTATGAAACCGAGGAGAGACTGCAATGATGGTGACACCGTTGCAAAGCAGCCTGTGTGCTGAAGAGGCCCAGCACTAGCTTTCCCTGCTGGTTCTTCTGCTGTGGGAGCAGATGCCACTGTTCATTCTGTGCTGACTGTGTTGCTGCGCAGCAGAGAGCAGGCTCTGAACTGATTCCATTCAAATGCTTTTCCTGTATGAAAGGGAGCAGTGAAAGCAACGATGGATGCACCAATGTAAAGGTGATTGTGTGCTGAACAGGTCCAGCACAAGCTTTCAATCCTGGCTCTTCTGCTGTGGGAGCAGAGGCCAAACGTTCGTGCTGTACTCACTCACTGTGCTGCCTGCAGCTGAGAGCGACCAGCTGAGAATTTGGATTCAAATGGACTTTTAGGTATGAAACCGAGGAGAGACTGCAATGATGGTGACACCGTTGCAAAGCAGCCTGTGTGCTGAAGAGGCCCAGCCATTCCAATGGTTTTCCTGTATGAAAGGGAGCAGTGAAAGCAACGATGGATGCACCGATATAAAAGTGACTGTGTGCTGAACAGGTCCAACACCAGCTTTCCCTCCTGGCTCTTCTGCTGTGGGAGCAGAGGCCAAACGTTCGTGCTGTACTCACTGGGCTGCTGGGCAGCTGAAAGCGACCAGCTGAGAATTTGGATTCAAATGGACTTTTAGGTATGAAACTGAGGAGAGACTGCAATGATGGTGACACCGTTGCAAAGCAGCCTGTGTGCTGAAGAGGCCCAGCACTAGCTTTCCCTGCTGGTTCTTCTGCTGTGGGAGCAGATGCCACTGTTCTTTCTGTGCTGACTGTGTTGCTGCCAGCAGAGAGCAGGCTCTGAACTGATTCCATTCAAATGCTTTTCCTGTATGAAAGGGAGCAGTGAAAGCAACGATGGATGCACCAATGTAAAGGTGATTGTGTGCTGAACAGGTCCAGCACAAGCTTTCAATCCTGACACTTCTGCTGTGGGAGCAGAGGCCAAACGTTCGTGCTGTACTCACTGTGCTGCCTGCAGCTGAGAGCGACCAGCTGAGAATTTGGATTCAAATGGACTTTTAGGTATGAAACCGAGGAGAGACTGCAATGATAGTGACACCGTTGCAAAGCAGCCTGTGTGCTGAAGAGGCCCAGCACTAGCTTTCCCTGCTGGTTCTTCTGCTGTGGGAGCAGATGCCACTGTTCGTTCTGTGCTGACTGTGTTGCTGCGCAGCAGAGAGCAGGCTCTGAACTGATTCCATTCAAATGCTTTTCCTGTATGAAAGGGAGCAGTGAAAGCAACGATGGATGCACCAATGTAAAGGTGATTGTGTGCTGAACAGGTCCAGCACAATCTTTCCCTCCTGGCTCTTCTGCTGTGGGAGCAGAAGCCAAACGTTCGTGCTGTAATCACTGTGCTGCCTGCAGCTGAGAGAGACCAGCTGAGAATTTGGATTCAAATGGAGTTTTAGGTGTGAAACCGAGGAGAGACTGCAATGATGGTGACACCGTTGCAAAGCTGCCTGTGTGCTGAAGAGGCCCAGCACCTGCTTTCCCTGCTGGTTCTTCTGCTGTGGGAGCAGATGCCACTCTTCGTTCTGTGCTGTGTTGCTGCCAGCAGAGAGCAGGCTCTGAACTGACTCCATTCAAATGCTTTTCCTGTATGAAAGGGAGCAGTGAAAGCAACGGTGGATGCACCAATGTAAAGGTGATTGTATGCTGAACAGGTCCAGCACAAGCTTTCAATCCTGACACTTCTGCTGTGGGAGCAGAGGCCAAACGTTCGTGCTGTACTCACTGTGCTGCCTGCAGCTGAGAGCGACCAGCTGAGAATTTGGATTCAAATGGACTTTTAGGTATGAAACCGAGGAGAGACTGCAATGATGGTGACACCGTTGCAAAGCAGCCTGTGTGCTGAAGAGGCCCAGCACTAGCTTTCCCTGCTGGTTCTTCTGCTGTGGGAGCAGATGCCACTGTTCGTTCTGTGCTGACTGTGTTGCTGCGCAGCAGAGAGCAGGCTCTGAACTGATTCCATTCAAATGCTTTTCCTGTATGAAAGGGAGCAGTGAAAGCAACGATGGATGCACCAATGTAAAGGTGATTGTGTGCTGAACAGGTCCAGCACAAGCTTTAAATCCTGACAATTCTGCTGTGGGAGCAGAGGCCAAACGTTCGTGCTGTACTCACTGTGCTGCTGGGCAGCTGAAAGCGACCAGTTGAGAATTTGGATTCAAATGGACTTTTAGGTATGAAACCGAGGAGAGACTGCAATGATGGTGACACCGTTGCAAAGCAGCCTGTGTGCTGAAGAGGCCCAGCACTAGCTTTCCCTGCTGGTTCTTCTGCTGTGGGAGCAGATGCCACTGTTCTTTCTGTGCTGACTGTGTTGCTGCCAGCAGAGAGCAGGCTCTGAACTGATTCCATTCAAATGCTTTTCCTGTATGAAAGGGAGCAGTGAAAGCAACGATGGATGCACCAATGTAAAGGTGATTGTGTGCTGAACAGGTCCAGCACAAGCTTTCAATCCTGGCTCTTCAGCTGTGGGAGCAGAAGCCAAACGTTCGTGCTGTACTCACTGTGCTGCTGGGCAGCTGAAAGCGACCAGCTGAGAATTTGGATTCAAATGGAGTTTTAGGTATGAAACTGAGGAGAGACTGCAATGATGGTGACACCGTTGCAAAGCAGCCTGTGTGCTGAAGAGGCCCAGCACTAGCTTTCCCTGCTGGTTCTTCTGCTGTGGGAGCAGATGCCACTGTTCTTTCTGTGCTGACTGTGTTGCTGCCAGCAGAGAGCAGGCTCTGAACTGATTCCATTCAAATGCTTTTCCTGTATGAAAGGGAGCAGTGAAAGCAACGATGGATGCACCAATGTAAAGGTGATTGTGTGCTGAACAGGTCCAGCACAAGCTTTCAATCCTGGCTCTTCTGCTGTGGGAGCAGAAGCCAAACGTTCGTGCTGTACTCACTGTGCTGCCTGCAGCTGAGAGCGACCAGCTGAGAATTTGGATTCAAATGGACTTTTAGGTATGAAACCGAGGAGAGACTGCAATGATGGTGACACCGTTGCAAAGCAGCCTGTGTGCTGAAGAGGCCCAGCACTAGCTTTCCCTGCTGGTTCTTCTGCTGTGGGAGCAGATGCCACTGTTCCTTCTGTGCTGACTGTGTTGCTGCGCAGCAGAGAGCAGGCTCTGAACTGATTCCATTCAAATGCTTTTCCTGTATGAAAGGGAGCAGTGAAAGCAACGATGGATGCACCAATGTAAAGGTGATTGTGTGCTGAACAGGTCCAGCACAATCTTTCCCTCCTGGCTCTTCTGCTGTGGGAGCAGAAGCCAAACGTTCGTGCTGTAATCACTGTGCTGCCTGCAGCTGAGAGACCAGCTGAGAATTTGGATTCAAATGGACTTTTAGGTATGAAACCGAGGAGAGACTGCAATGATGGTGACACCGTTGCAAAGCAGCCTGTGTGCTGAAGAGGCCCAGCACTAGCTTTCCCTGCTGGTTCTTCTGCTGTGGGAGCAGATGCCACTGTTCGTTCTGTGCTGACTGTGTTGCTGCCAGCAGAGAGCAGGCTCTGAACTGACTCCATTCAAATGCTTTTCCTGTATGAAAGGGAGCAGTGAAAGCAACGATGGATGCACCAATGTAAAGGTGATTGTGTGCTGAACAGGTCCAGCACAAGCTTTCAATCCTGGCTCTTCTGCTGTGGGAGCAGAAGCCAAACGTTCGTGCTGTACTCACTGTGCTGCCTGCAGCTGAGAGCGACCAGCTGAGAATTTGGATTCAAATGGACTTTTAGGTATGAAACCGAGGAGAGACTGCAATGATGGTGACACCGTTGCAAAGCAGCCTGTGTGCTGAAGAGGCCCAGCACTAGCTTTCCCTGCTGGTTCTTCTGCTGTGGGAGCAGATGCCACTGTTCGTTCTGTGCTGACTGTGTTGCTGCCAGCAGAGAGCAGGCTCTGAACTGACTCCATTCAAATGCTTTTCCTGTATGAAAGGGAGCAGTGAAAGCAACGATGGATGCACCAATGTAAAGGTGATTGTGTGCTGAACAGGTCCAGCACAAGCTTTAAATCCTGACAATTCTG
Organism: Pezoporus occidentalis; assembly: GCF_034315485.1. Taxonomy (NCBI): domain Eukaryota; kingdom Metazoa; phylum Chordata; class Aves; order Psittaciformes; family Psittacidae; genus Pezoporus; species Pezoporus occidentalis. Next base: position 23,437 of record NW_026915909.1, on the reverse strand, counting down.
CTGTGGGAGCAGAGGCCAAACGTTCGTGCTGTACTCACTGTGCTGCTGGGCAGCTGAAAGCGACCAGTTGAGAATTTGGATTCAAATGGACTTTTAGGTATGAAACCGAGGAGAGACTGCAATGATGGTGACACCGTTGCAAAGCAGCCTGTGTGTTGAAGAGGCCCAGCACTAGCTTTCCCTGCTGGTTCTTCTGCTGTGGGAGCAGATGCCACTGTTCTTTCTGTGCTGACTGTGTTGCTGCCAGCAGAGAGCAGGCTCTGAACTGATTCCATTCAAATGCCTGTATGAAAGGGAGCAGTGAAAGCAACGATGGATGCACCAATGTAAAGGTGATTGTGTGCTGAACAGGTCCAGCACAAGCTTTCAATCCTGGCTCTTCTGCTGTGGGAGCAGAAGCCAAACGTTCGTGCTGTACTCACTGTGCTGCCTGCAGCTGAGAGCGACCAGCTGAGAATTTGGATTCAAATGGACTTTTAGGTATGAAACCGAGGAGAGACTGCAATGATGGTGACACCGTTGCAAAGCAGCCTGTGTGCTGAAGAGGCCCAGCACTAGCTTTCCCTGCTGGTTCTTCTGCTGTGGGAGCAGATGCCACTGTTCGTTCTGTGCTGACTGTGTTGCTGCCAGCAGAGAGCAGGCTCTGAACTGATTCCATTCAAATGCTTTTCCTGTATGAAAGGGAGCAGTGAAAGCAACGATGGATGCACCAATGTAAAGGTGATTGTGTGCTGAACAGGTCCAGCACAAGCTTTCAATCCTGACACTTCTGCTGTGGGAGCAGAGGCCAAACGTTCGTGCTGTACTCACTGTGCTGCCTGCAGCTGAGAGCGACCAGCTGAGAATTTGGATTCAAATGGACTTTTAGGTATGAAACCGAGGAGAGACTGCAATGATGGTGACACCGTTGCAAAGCAGCCTGTGTGCTGAAGAGGCCCAGCACTAGCTTTCCCTGCTGGTTCTTCTGCTGTGGGAGCAGATGCCACTGTTCGTTCTGTGCTGACTGTGTTGCTGCCAGCAGAGAGCAGGCTCTGAACTGACTCCATTCAAATGCTTTTCCTGTATGAAAGGGAGCAGTGAAAGCAACGATGGATGCACCAATGTAAAGGTGATTGTGTGCTGAACAGGTCCAGCACAAGCTTTAAATCCTGACAATTCTGCTGTGGGAGCAGAGGCCAAACGTTCGTGCTGTACTCACTGTGCTGCCTGCAGCTGAGAGCGACCAGCTGAGAATTTGGATTCAAATGGACTTTTAGGTATGAAACCGAGGAGAGACTGCAATGATGGTGACACCGTTGCAAAGCAGCCTGTGTGCTGAAGAGGCCCAGCACTAGCTTTCCCTGCTGGTTCTTCTGCTGTGGGAGCAGATGCCACTGTTCTTTCTGTGCTGACTGTGTTGCTGCCAGCAGAGAGCAGGCTCTGAACTGATTCCATTCAAATGCTTTTCCTGTATGAAAGGGAGCAGTGAAAGCAACGATGGATGCACCAATGTAAAGGTGATTGTGTGCTGAACAGGTCCAGCACAAGCTTTCAATCCTGGCTCTTCTGCTGTGGGAGCAGAGGCCAAACGTTCGTGCTGTACTCACTGTGCTGCCTGCAGCTGAGAGCGACCAGCTGAGAATTTGGATTCAAATGGACTTTTAGGTATGAAACCGAGGAGAGACTGCAATGATAGTGACACCGTTGCAAAGCAGCCTGTGTGCTGAAGAGGCCCAGCACTAGCTTTCCCTGCTGGTTCTTCTGCTGTGGGAGCAGATGCCACTCTTCGTTCTGTGCTGACTGTGTTGCTGCGCAGCAGAGAGCAGGCTCTGAACTGATTCCATTCAAATGCTTTTCCTGTATGAAAGGGAGCAGTGAAAGCAACGATGGATGCACCAATGTAAAGGTGATTGTGTGCTGAACAGGTCCAGCACAAGCTTTCAATCCTGGCTCTTCTGCTGTGGGAGCAGAAGCCAAACGTTCGTGCTGTACTCACTGTGCTGCCTGCAGCTGAGAGCGACCAGCTGAGAATTTGGATTCAAATGGACTTTTAGGTATGAAACCGAGGAGAGACTGCAATGATGGTGACACCGTTGCAAAGCAGCCTGTGTGCTGAAGAGGCCCAGCACTAGCTTTCCCTGCTGGTTCTTCTGCTGTGGGAGCAGATGCCACTGTTCATTCTGTGCTGACTGTGTTGCTGCGCAGCAGAGAGCAGGCTCTGAACTGATTCCATTCAAATGCTTTTCCTGTATGAAAGGGAGCAGTGAAAGCAACGATGGATGCACCAATGTAAAGGTGATTGTGTGCTGAACAGGTCCAGCATCAGCTTTCAATCCTGGCTCTTCAGCTGTGGGAGCAGAAGCCAAACGTTCGTGCTGTACTCACTGTGCTGCCTGCAGCTGAGAGCGACCAGCTGAGAATTTGGATTCAAATGGACTTTTAGGTATGAAACCGAGGAGAGACTGCAATGATGGTGACACCGTTGCAAAGCAGCCTGTGTGCTGAAGAGGCCCAGCACTAGCTTTCCCTGCTGGTTCTTCTGCTGTGGGAGCAGATGCCACTGTTCTGTGCTGACTGTGTTGCTGCCAGCAGAGAGCAGGCTCTGAACTGATTCCATTCAAATGCTTTTCCTGTATGAAAGGGAGCAGTGAAAGCAACGATGGATGCACCAATGTAAAGGTGATTGTGTGCTGAACAGGTCCAGCACAAGCTTTCAATCCTGGCTCTTCTGCTGTGGGAGCAGAAGCCAAACGTTCGTGCTGTACTCACTGTGCTGCCTGCAGCTGAGAGCGACCAGCTGAGAATTTGGATTCAAATGGACTTTTAGGTATGAAACCGAGGAGAGACTGCAATGATGGTGACACCGTTGCAAAGCAGCCTGTGTGCTGAAGAGGCCCAGCACTAGCTTTCCCTGCTGGTTCTTCTGCTGTGGGAGCAGATGCCACTGTTCGTTCTGTGCTGACTGTGTTGCTGCCAGCAGAGAGCAGGCTCTGAACTGATTCCATTCAAATGCTTTTCCTGTATGAAAGGGAGCAGTGAAAGCAACGATGGATGCACCAATGTAAAGGTGATTGTGTGCTGAACAGGTCCAGCACAAGCTTTCCCTCCTGGCTCTTCTGCTGTGGGAGCAGAAGCCAAACGTTCGTGCTGTACTCACTGTGCTGCCTGCAGCTGAGAGCGACCAGCTGAGAATTTGGATTCAAATGGACTTTTAGGTATGAAACCGAGGAGAGACTGCAATGATGGTGACACCGTTGCAAAGCAGCCTGTGTGCTGAAGAGGCCCAGCACTAGCTTTCCCTGCTGGTTCTTCTGCTGTGGGAGCAGATGCCACTGTTCGTTCTGTGCTGACTGTGTTGCTGCCAGCAGAGAGCAGGCTCTGAACTGATTCCATTCAAATGCTTTTCCTGTATGAAAGGGAGCAGTGAAAGCAACGATGGATGCACCAATGTAAAGGTGATTGTGTGCTGAACAGGTCAAGCAGCAGCTTTCAATCCTGGCTCTTCAGCTGTGGGAGCAGAAGCCAAACGTTCGTGCTGTACTCACTGTGCTGCTGGGCAGCTGAAAGCGACCAGCTGAGAATTTGGATTCAAATGGACTTTTAGGTATGAAACTGAGGAGAGACTGCAATGATGGTGACACCGTTGCAAAGCAGCCTGTGTGCTGAAGAGGCCCAGCACTAGCTTTCCCTGCTGGTTCTTCTGCTGTGGGAGCAGATGCCACTGTTCTTTCTGTGCTGACTGTGTTGCTGCCAGCAGAGAGCAGGCTCTGAACTGATTCCATTCAAATGCTTTTCCTGTATGAAAGGGAGCAGTGAAAGCAACGATGGATGCACCAATGTAAAGGTGATTGTGTGCTGAACAGGTCCAGCACAAGCTTTCAATCCTGGCTCTTCTGCTGTGGGAGCAGAAGCCAAACGTTCGTGCTGTACTCACTGTGCTGCCTGCAGCTGAGAGCGACCAGCTGAGAATTTGGATTCAAATGGACTTTTAGGTATGAAACCGAGGAGAGACTGCAATGATGGTGACACCGTTGCAAAGCAGCCTGTGTGCTGAAGAGGCCCAGCACTAGCTTTCCCTGCTGGTTCTTCTGCTGTGGGAGCAGATGCCACTGTTCGTTCTGTGCTGACTGTGTTGCTGCCAGCAGAGAGCAGGCTCTGAACTGATTCCATTCAAATGCTTTTCCTGTATGAAAGGGAGCAGTGAAAGCAACGATGGATGCACCAATGTAAAGGTGATTGTGTGCTGAACAGGTCCAGCACAAGCTTTCAATCCTGGCTCTTCTGCTGTGGGAGCAGAAGCCAAACGTTCGTGCTGTACTCACTGTGCTGCCTGCAGCTGAGAGCGACCAGCTGAGAATTTGGATTCAAATGGACTTTTAGGTATGAAACCGAGGAGAGACTGCAATGATGGTGACACCGTTGCAAAGCAGCCTGTGTGCTGAAGAGGCCCAGCACTAGCTTTCCCTGCTGGTTCTTCTGCTGTGGGAGCAGATGCCACTGTTCGTTCTGTGCTGACTGTGTTGCTGCCAGCAGAGAGCAGGCTCTGAACTGATTCCATTCAAATGCTTTTCCTGTATGAAAGGGAGCAGTGAAAGCAACGATGGATGCACCAATGTAAAGGTGATTGTGTGCTGAACAGGTCCAGCACAAGCTTTCAATCCTGGCTCTTCTGCTGTGGGAGCAGAAGCCAAACGTTCGTGCTGTACTCACTGTGCTGCCTGCAGCTGAGAGCGACCAGCTGAGAATTTGGATTCAAATGGACTTTTAGGTATGAAACCGAGGAGAGACTGCAATGATGGTGACACCGTTGCAAAGCAGCCTGTGTGCTGAAGAGGCCCAGCACTAGCTTTCCCTGCTGGTTCTTCTGCTGTGGGAGCAGATGCCACTGTTCGTTCTGTGCTGACTGTGTTGCTGCGCAGCAGAGAGCAGGCTCTGAACTGATTCCATTCAAATGCTTTTCCTGTATGAAAGGGAGCAGTGAAAGCAACGATGGATGCACCAATGTAAAGGTGATTGTGTGCTGAACAGGTCCAGCACAAGCTTTCAATCCTGGCTCTTCTGCTGTGGGAGCAGAAGCCAAACGTTCGTGCTGTACTCACTGTGCTGCCTGCAGCTGAGAGCGACCAGCTGAGAATTTGGATTCAAATGGACTTTTAGGTATGAAACCGAGGAGAGACTGCAATGATGGTGACACCGTTGCAAAGCAGCCTGTGTGCTGAAGAGGCCCAGCACTAGCTTTCCCTGCTGGTTCTTCTGCTGTGGGAGCAGATGCCACTGTTCGTTCTGTGCTGACTGTGTTGCTGCCAGCAGAGAGCAGGCTCTGAACTGATTCCATTCAAATGCTTTTCCTGTATGAAAGGGAGCAGTGAAAGCAACGATGGATGCACCAATGTAAAGGTGATTGTGTGCTGAACAGGTCCAGCACAAGCTTTCAATCCTGGCTCTTCTGCTGTGGGAGCAGAGGCCAAACGTTCGTGCTGTACTCACTGTGCTGCTGGGCAGCTGAAAGCGACCAGCTGAGAATTTGGATTCAAATGGACTTTTAGGTATGAAACCGAGGAGAGACTGCAATGATGGTGACACCGTTGCAAAGCAGCCTGTGTGCTGAAGAGGCCCAGCACTAGCTTTCCCTGCTGGTTCTTCTGCTGTGGGAGCAGATGCCACTGTTCTTTCTGTGCTGACTGTGTTGCTGCCAGCAGAGAGCAGGCTCTGAACTGATTCCATTCAAATGCTTTTCCTGTATGAAAGGGAGCAGTGAAAGCAACGATGGATGCACCAATGTAAAGGTGATTGTGTGCTGAACAGGTCCAGCACAAGCTTTCAATCCTGGCTCTTCTGCTGTGGGAGCAGAAGCCAAACGTTCGTGCTGTACTCACTGTGCTGCCTGCAGCTGAGAGCGACCAGCTGAGAATTTGGATTCAAATGGACTTTTAGGTATGAAACCGAGGAGAGACTGCAATGATGGTCACCGTTGCAAAGCAGCCTGTGTGCTGAAGAGGCCCAGCACTAGCTTTCCCTGCTGGTTCTTCTGCTGTGGGAGCAGATGCCACTGTTCTTTCTGTGCTGACTGTGTTGCTGCCAGCAGAGAGCAGGCTCTGAACTGATTCCATTCAAATGCTTTTCCTGTATGAAAGGGAGCAGTGAAAGCAACGATGGATGCACCAATGTAAAGGTGATTGTGTGCTGAACAGGTCCAGCACAAGCTTTCAATCCTGGCTCTTCTGCTGTGGGAGCAGAAGCCAAACGTTCGTGCTGTACTCACTGTGCTGCCTGCAGCTGAGAGCGACCAGCTGAGAATTTGGATTCAAATGGACTTTTAGGTATGAAACCGAGGAGAGACTGCAATGATGGTGACACCGTTGCAAAGCAGCCTGTTGCTGCCAGCAGAGAGCAGGCTCTGAACTGATTCCATTCAAATGCTTTTCCTGTATGAAAGGGAGCAGTGAAAGCAACGATGGATGCACCAATGTAAAGGTGATTGTGTGCTGAACAGGTCCAGCACAAGCTTTCAATCCTGGCTCTTCTGCTGTGGGAGCAGAAGCCAAACGTTCGTGCTGTACTCACTGTGCTGCCTGCAGCTGAGAGCGACCAGCTGAGAATTTGGATTCAAATGGACTTTTAGGTATGAAACCGAGGAGAGACTGCAATGATGGTGACACCGTTGCAAAGCAGCCTGTGTGCTGAAGAGGCCCAGCACTAGCTTTCCCTGCTGGTTCTTCTGCTGTGGGAGCAGATGCCACTGTTCGTTCTGTGCTGACTGTGTTGCTGCGCAGCAGAGAGCAGGCTCTGAACTGATTCCATTCAAATGCTTTTCCTGTATGAAAGGGAGCAGTGAAAGCAACGATGGATGCACCAATGTAAAGGTGATTGTGTGCTGAACAGGTCCAGCACAAGCTTTCAATCCTGGCTCTTCTGCTGTGGGAGCAGAAGCCAAACGTTCGTGCTGTACTCACTGTGCTGCCTGCAGCTGAGAGCGACCAGCTGAGAATTTGGATTCAAATGGACTTTTAGGTATGAAACCGAGGAGAGACTGCAATGATGGTGACACCGTTGCAAAGCAGCCTGTGTGCTGAAGAGGCCCAGCACTAGCTTTCCCTGCTGGTTCTTCTACTGATTTGGATTCAAATGGACTTTTAGGTATGAAACCGAGGAGAGACTGCAATGATGGTGACACCGTTGCAAAGCAGCCTGTGTGCTGAAGAGGCCCAGCACTAGCTTTCCCTGCTGGTTCTTCTGCTGTGGGAGCAGATGCCACTGTTCTTCTGTGCTGACTGTGTTGCTGCGCAGCAGAGAGCAGGCTCTGAACTGATTCCATTCAAATGCTTTTCCTGTATGAAAGGGAGCAGTGAAAGCAACGATGGATGCACCAATGTAAAGGTGATTGTGTGCTGAACAGGTCCAGCACAAGCTTTCAATCCTGGCTCTTCTGCTGTGGGAGCAGAAGCCAAACGTTCGTGCTGTACTCACTGTGCTGCCTGCAGCTGAGAGCGACCAGCTGAGAATTTGGATTCAAATGGACTTTTAGGTATGAAACCGAGGAGAGACTGCAATGATGGTGACACCGTTGCAAAGCAGCCTGTGTGCTGAAGAGGCCCAGCACTAGCTTTCCCTGCTGGTTCTTCTGCTGTGGGAGCAGATGCCACTGTTCTTTCTGTGCTGACTGTGTTGCTGCGCAGCAGAGAGCAGGCTCTGAACTGATTCCATTCAAATGCTTTTCCTGTATGAAAGGGAGCAGTGAAAGCAACGATGGATGCACCAATGTAAAGGTGATTGTGTGCTGAACAGGTCCAGCACAAGCTTTCAATCCTGGCTCTTCTGCTGTGGGAGCAGAAGCCAAACGTTCGTGCTGTACTCACTGTGCTGCCTGCAGCTGAGAGCGACCAGCTGAGAATTTGGATTCAAATGGACTTTTAGGTATGAAACCGAGGAGAGACTGCAATGATGGTGACACCGTTGCAAAGCAGCCTGTGTGCTGAAGAGGCCCAGCACTAGCTTTCCCTGCTGGTTCTTCTGCTGTGGGAGCAGATGCCACTGTTCATTCTGTGCTGACTGTGTTGCTGCGCAGCAGAGAGCAGGCTCTGAACTGATTCCATTCAAATGCTTTTCCTGTATGAAAGGGAGCAGTGAAAGCAACGATGGATGCACCAATGTAAAGGTGATTGTGTGCTGAACAGGTCCAGCACAAGCTTTCCCTCCTGGCTCTTCTGCTGTGGGAGCAGAAGCCAAACGTTCGTGCTGTACTCACTGTGCTGCCTGCAGCTGAGAGAGACCAGCTGAGAATTTGGATTCAAATGGACTTTTAGGTATGAAACCGAGGAGAGACTGCAATGATGGTGACACCGTTGCAAAGCAGCCTGTGTGCTGAAGAGGCCCAGCACTAGCTTTCCCTGCTGGTTCTTCTGCTGTGGGAGCAGATGCCACTGTTCATTCTGTGCTGACTGTGTTGCTGCCAGCAGAGAGCAGGCTCTGAACTGATTCCATTCAAATGCTTTTCCTGTATGAAAGGGAGCAGTGAAAGCAACGATGGATGCACCAATGTAAAGGTGATTGTGTGCTGAACAGGTCCAGCACAAGCTTTCAATCCTGGCTCTTCTGCTGTGGGAGCAGAAGCCAAACGTTCGTGCTGTACTCACTGTGCTGCTGCAGCTGAAAGCGACCAGCTGAGAATTTGGATTCAAATGGAGTTTTAGGTATGAAACCGAGGAGAGACTGCAATGATGGTGACACCGTTGCAAAGCAGCCTGTGTGCTGAAGAGGCCCAGCACTAGCTTTCCCTGCTGGTTCTTCTGCTGTGGGAGCAGATGCCACTGTTCATTCTGTGCTGACTGTGTTGCTGCCAGCAGAGAGCAGGCTCTGAACTGATTCCATTCAAATGCTTTTCCTGTATGAAAGGGAGCAGTGAAAGCAACGATGGATGCACCAATGTAAAGGTGATTGTGTGCTGAACAGGTCCAGCACAAGCTTTCAATCCTGACACTTCTGCTGTGGGAGCAGAGGCCAAACGTTCGTGCTGTACTCACTGTGCTGCCTGCAGCTGAGAGCGACCAGCTGAGAATTTGGATTCAAATGGACTTTTAGGTATGAAACCGAGGAGAGACTGCAATGATGGTGACACCGTTGCAAAGCAGCCTGTGTGCTGAAGAGGCCCAGCACTAGCTTTCCCTGCTGGTTCTTCTGCTGTGGGAGCAGATGCCACTGTTCATTCTGTGCTGACTGTGTTGCTGCGCAGCAGAGAGCAGGCTCTGAACTGATTCCATTCAAATGCTTTTCCTGTATGAAAGGGAGCAGTGAAAGCAACGATGGATGCACCAATGTAAAGGTGATTGTGTGCTGAACAGGTCCAGCACAAGCTTTCAATCCTGGCTCTTCTGCTGTGGGAGCAGAAGCCAAACGTTCGTGCTGTACTCACTGTGCTGCCTGCAGCTGAGAGCGACCAGCTGAGAATTTGGATTCAAATGGACTTTTAGGTATGAAACCGAGGAGAGACTGCAATGATGGTGACACCGTTGCAAAGCAGCCTGTGTGCTGAAGAGGCCCAGCACTAGCTTTCCCTGCTGGTTCTTCTGCTGTGGGAGCAGATGCCACTGTTCATTCTGTGCTGACTGTGTTGCTGCGCAGCAGAGAGCAGGCTCTGAACTGATTCCATTCAAATGCTTTTCCTGTATGAAAGGGAGCAGTGAAAGCAACGATGGATGCACCAATGTAAAGGTGATTGTGTGCTGAACAGGTCCAGCACAAGCTTTCAATCCTGGCTCTTCTGCTGTGGGAGCAGAGGCCAAACGTTCGTGCTGTACTCACTGTGCTGCCTGCAGCTGAGAGAGACCAGCTGAGAATTTGGATTCAAATGGACTTTTAGGTATGAAACCGAGGAGAGACTGCAATGATGGTGACACCGTTGCAAAGCAGCCTGTGTGCTGAAGAGGCCCAGCACTAGCTTTCCCTGCTGGTTCTTCTGCTGTGGGAGCAGATGCCACTGTTCATTCTGTGCTGACTGTGTTGCTGCGCAGCAGAGAGCAGGCTCTGAACTGATTCCATTCAAATGCTTTTCCTGTATGAAAGGGAGCAGTGAAAGCAACGATGGATGCACCAATGTAAAGGTGATTGTGTGCTGAACAGGTCCAGCACAAGCTTTCAATCCTGGCTCTTCTGCTGTGGGAGCAGAAGCCAAACGTTCGTGCTGTACTCACTGTGCTGCCTGCAGCTGAGAGCGACCAGCTGAGAATTTGGATTCAAATGGACTTTTAGGTATGAAACCGAGGAGAGACTGCAATGATGGTGACACCGTTGCAAAGCAGCCTGTGTGCTGAAGAGGCCCAGCACTAGCTTTCCCTGCTGGTTCTTCTGCTGTGGGAGCAGATGCCACTGTTCATTCTGTGCTGACTGTGTTGCTGCGCAGCAGAGAGCAGGCTCTGAACTGATTCCATTCAAATGCTTTTCCTGTATGAAAGGGAGCAGTGAAAGCAACGATGGATGCACCAATGTAAAGGTGATTGTGTGCTGAACAGGTCCAGCACAAGCTTTCAATCCTGGCTCTTCTGCTGTGGGAGCAGAGGCCAAACGTTCGTGCTGTACTCACTGTGCTGCTGGGCAGCTGAGAGCGACCAGCTGAGAATTTGGATTCAAATGGAGTTTTAGGTATGAAACCGAGGAGAGACTGCAATGATGGTGACACCGTTGCAAAGCAGCCTGTGTGCTGAAGAGGCCCAGCACTAGCTTTCCCTGCTGGTTCTTCTGCTGTGGGAGCAGATGCCACTGTTCATTCTGTGCTGACTGTGTTGCTGCGCAGCAGAGAGCAGGCTCTGAACTGATTCCATTCAAATGCTTTTCCTGTATGAAAGGGAGCAGTGAAAGCAACGATGGATGCACCAATGTAAAGGTGATTGTGTGCTGAACAGGTCCAGCACAAGCTTTCAATCCTGGCTCTTCTGCTGTGGGAGCAGAAGCCAAACGTTCGTGCTGTACTCACTGTGCTGCTGGGCAACTGGAAGCGACCAGCTGAGAATTTGGATTCAAATGGACTTTTAGGTATGAAACCGAGGAGACTGGATGGTGACACCATTGCAAAGCAGCCTGTGTGCTGAAGAGGCCCAGCACTAGCTTTCCCTGCTGGTTCTTCTGCTGTGGGAGCAGATGCCACTGTTCATTCTGGGCTGACTGTGTTGCTGCGTAGCAGAGAGCAGGCTCTGAACTGATTCCATTCCAATGGTTTTCCTGTATGAAAGGGAGCAGTGAAAGCAACGATGGATGCACCGATGTAAAAGTGACTGTGTGCTGAACAGGTCCAGCACCAGCTTTCAATCCTCGCTCTTCTGCTGTGGGAGCAGAAGCCAAACGTTCGTGCTGTACTCACTGTGCTGCCTGCAGCTGAGAGCGACCAGCTGAGAATTTGGATTCAAATGGACTTTTAGGTATGAAACCGAGGAGAGACTGCAATGATGGTGACACCGTTGCAAAGCAGCCTGTGTGCTGAAGAGGCCCAGCACTAGCTTTCCCTGCTGGTTCTTCTGCTGTGGGAGCAGATGCCACTGTTCATTCTGCGCTGTGTTGCTGCGCAGCAGAGAGCAGGCTCTGAACTGATTCCATTCAAATGCTTTTCCTGTATGAAAGGGAGCAGTGAAAGCAACGATGGATGCACCAATGTAAAGGTGATTGTGTGCTGAACAGGTCCAGCACAAGCTTTCAATCCTGACACTTCTGCTGTGGGAGCAGAGGCCAAACGTTCGTGCTGTACTCACTGTGCTGCTGGGCAGCTGAGAGCGACCAGCTGAGAATTTGGATTCAAATGGACTTTTAGGTATGAAACCGAGGAGAGACTGCAATGATGGTGACACCGTTGCAAAGCAGCCTGTGTGCTGAAGAGGCCCAGCACTAGCTTTCCCTGCTGGTTCTTCTGCTGTGGGAGCAGATGCCACTGTTCTTTCTGTGCTGACTGTGTTGCTGCGCAGCAGAGAGCAGGCTCTGGACTGATTCCATTCAAATGCTTTTCCTGTATGAAAGGGAGCAGTGAAAGCAACGATGGATGCACCAATGTAAAGGTGATTGTGTGCTGAACAGGTCCAGCACCAGCTTTCCCTCCTGGCTCGTCTGCTGTGGGAGCAGAAGCCAAACGTTCGTGCTGTACTCACTGTGCTGCCTGCAGCTGAGAGAGACCAGCTGAGAATTTGGATTCAAATGGACTTTTAGGTATGAAACCGAGGAGAGACTGCAATGATGGTGACACCGTTGCAAAGCAGCCTGTGTGCTGAAGAGGCCCAGCACTAGCTTTCCCTGCTGGTTCTTCTGCTGTGGGAGCAGATGCCACTGTTCTTTCTGTGCTGACTGTGTTGCTGCCAGCAGAGAGCAGGCTCTGAACTGATTCCATTCAAATGCTTTTCCTGTATGAAAGTGAGCAGTGAAAGCAACGATGGATGCACCAATGTAAAGGTGATTGTGTGCTGAACAGGTCCAGCACCAGCTTTCCCTCCTGGCTCTCCTGCTGTGGGAGCAGAGGCCAAATGTTCGTGCTGTACTCACTGTGCTGCCTGCAGCTGAGAGCGACCAGCTGAGAATTTGGATTCAAATGGACTTTTAGGTATGAAACCGAGGAGAGACTGCAATGATGGTGACACCGTTGCAAAGCAGCCTGTGTGCTGAAGAGGCCCAGCACTAGCTTTCCCTGCTGGTTCTTCTGCTGTGGGAGCAGATGCCACTGTTCTTTCTGTGCTGACTGTGTTGCAGCGCAGCAGAGAGCAGGCTCTGGACTGATTCCATTCAAATGCTTTTCCTGTATGAAAGTGAGCAGTGAAAGCAACGATGGATGCACCAATGTAAAGGTGATTGTGTGCTGAACAGGTCCAGCACCAGCTTTCCCTCCTGGCTCGTCTGCTGTGGGAGCAGAAGCCAAACGTTCGTGCTGTACTCACTGTGCTGCCTGCAGCTGAGAGAGACCAGCTGAGAATTTGGATTCAAATGGACTTTTAGGTATGAAACCGAGGAGAGACTGCAATGATGGTGACACCGTTGCAAAGCAGCCTGTGTGCTGAAGAGGCCCAGCACTAGCTTTCCCTACTGGTTCTTCTGCTGTGGGAGCAGATGCCACTGTTCATTCTGTGCTGACTGTGTTGCTGCGCAGCAGAGAGCAGGCTCTGGACTGATTCCATTCAAATGCTTTTCCTGTATGAAAGTGAGCAGTGAAAACAATGATGGAGGCACCGATGCAAGGGTGATTGTGTGCTGAACAGGTCCAGCACAAGCTTTCCCTCCTGGCTCTTCTGCTGTGGGAGCAGAGGCCAAACGTTCGTGCTCTGTGCTGCCTGCAGCTGAGAGAGACAGAGGGATTCAAATGGAGTTTTAGGTATGAAACGAGGAGAGACTGCAATGATGGTGACACCGTTGCAAAGCAGCCTGTGTGCTGAAGAGGCCCAGCACTAGCTTTCCCTGCTGGTTCTTCTGCTGTGGGAGCAGATGCCACTGTTCTTTCTGTGTTGACTGTGTTGCTGCGTAGCAGAGAGCAGGCTCTGGACTGATTGCATTCAAATGCTTTTCCTGTATGAAAGTGAGCAGTGAAAGCAACTGTGCTGCTGAACAGGTGCAGCTTTCAATCCTGAGAGAGGCCAAACGTTCGTGCTGTACTCACTGTGCTGCCTGCAGCTGAGAGAGACCAGCTTTTGGATTCAAATGGACTTTTAGGTATGAAACCGAGGAGAGACTGCAATGATGGTGACACCGTTGCAAAGCAGCCTGTGTGCTGAAGAGGCCCAGCACTAGCTTTCCCTGCTGGTTCTTCTGCTGTGGGAGCAGATGCCACTGTTCATTCTGTGCTGACTGTGTTGCTGCGCAGCAGAGAGCAGGCTCTGGACTGATTCCATTCAAATGCTTTTCCTGTATGAAAGTGAGCAGTGAAAGCAACGATGGATGCACCGATGTAAAGGTGATTGTGTGCTGAACAGGTCCAGCACCAGCTTTCAATCCTGACACTTCTGCTGTGGGAGCAGAGGCCAAACGTTCGTGCTGTACTCACTGTGCTGCCTGCAGCTGAGAGCGACCAGCTGAGAATTTGGATTCAAACGGACTTTTAGGTATGAAACCGAGGAGAGATTGCAATGATGGTGACACCGTTGCAAAGCAGCCTGTGTGCTGAATAGGCCCAGCACTAGCTTTCCCTGCTGGTTCTTCTGCTGTGGGAGCAGATGCCACTGTTCATTCTGCGCTGACTGTGTTGCTGCGCAGCAGAGAGCAGGCTCTGGACTGATTCCATTCAAATGCTTTTCCTTTATGAAAGTGAGCAGTGAAAGCAACGATGGATGCACCAATGTAAAGGTGATTGTGTGCTGAACAGGTCCAGCACAAGCTTTCAATCCTGGCTCTTCTGCTGTGGGAGGAGAGGCCAAACGTTCGTGCTGTACTCACTGTGCTGCCTGCAGCTGAAAGCGACCAGCTGAGAATTTGGATTCAAATGGACTTTTAGGTATGAAACCGAGGAGAGACTGCAATGATGGTGACACCGTTGCAAAGCAGCCTGTGTGCTGAAGAGGCCCAGCACTAGCTTTCCCTGCTGGTTCTTCTGCTGTGGGAGCAGATGCCACTGTTCATTCTGTGCTGACTGTGTTGCTGCGCAGCAGAGAGCAGGCTCTGGACTGATTCCATTCCAATGGTTTTCCTGTATGAAAGGGAGCAGTGAAAGCAACGATGGATGCACCGATATAAAAGTGACTGTGTGCTGAACAGGTCCAACACCAGCTTTCCCTCCTGGCTCTTCTGCTGTGGGAGCAGAGGCCAAACGTTCGTGCTGTACTCACTGGGCTGCTGGGCAGCTGAAAGCGACCAGCTGAGAATTTGGATTCAAATGGAGTTTTAGGTATGAAACCGAGGAGAGACTGCAATGATGGTGACACCGTTGCAAAGCTGCCTGTGTGCTGAAGAGGCCCAGCACTAGCTTTCCCTGCTGGTTCTTCTGCTGTGGGAGCAGATGCCACTCTTCGTTCTGTGCTGACTGTATTGCTGCCAGCAGAGAGCAGGCTCTGAACTGATTCCATTCAAATGCTTTTCCTGTATGAAAGGGAGCAGTGAAAGCAACGATGGATGCACCAATGTAAAGGTGATTGTGTGCTGAACAGGTCCAGCACAAGCTTTCAATCCTGGCTCTTCTGCTGTGGGAGCAGAAGCCAAACGTTCGTGCTGTACTCACTGTGCTGCCTGCAGCTGAAAGCGACCAGCTGAGAATTTGGATTCAAATGGACTTTTAGGTATGAAACCGAGGAGAGACTGCAATGATGGTGACACCGTTGCAAAGCAGCCTGTGTGCTGAAGAGGCCCAGCACTAGCTTTCCCTGCTGGTTCTTCTGCTGTGGGAGCAGATGCCACTGTTCATTCTGTGCTGACTGTGTTGCTGCGCAGCAGAGAGCAGGCTCTGGACTGATTCCATTCAAATGCTTTTCCTGTATGAAAGGGAGCAGTGAAAGCAACGATGGATGCACCGATGTAAAAGTGACTGTGTGCTGAACAGGTCCAGCACCAGCTTTCAATCCTGGCTCTTCTGCTGTGGGAGCAGAAGCCAAACGTTCGTGCTGTACTCACTGTGCTGCTGGGCAGCTGAAAGCGACCAGCTGAGAATTTGGATTCAAATGGACTTTTAGGTATGAAACCGAGGAGAGACTGCAATGATGGTGACACCGTTGCAAAGCAGCCTGTGTGCTGAAGAGGCCCAGCATTAGCTTTCCCTGCTGGTTCTTCTGCTGTGGGAGCAGATGCCACTGTTCATTCTGTGCTGACTGTGTTGCTGCGCAGCAGAGAGCAGGCTCTGAACTGATTCCATTCAAATGCTTTTCCTGTATGAAAGGGAGCAGTGAAAGCAACGATGGATGCACCAATGTAAAGGTGATTGTGTGCTGAACAGGTCCAGCACCAGCTTTCAATCCTGACACTTCTGCTGTGGGAGCAGAGGCCAAACGTTCGTGCTGTACTCACTGTGCTGCCTGCAGCTGAGAGCGACCAGCTGAGAATTTGGATTCAAATGGACTTTTAGGTATGAAACCGAGGAGAGACTGCAATGATGGTGACACCGTTGCAAAGCAGCCTGTGTGCTGAAGAGGCCCAGCACTAGCTTTCCCTGCTGGTTCTTCTGCTGTGGGAGCAGATGCCACTGTTCATTCTGTGCTGACTGTGTTGCTGCGCAGCAGAGAGCAGGCTCTGAACTGATTCCATTCAAATGCTTTTCCTGTATGAAAGGGAGCAGTGAAAGCAACGATGGATGCACCAATGTAATGGTGATTGTGTGCTGAACAGGTCCAGCACAAGCTTTCTATCCTGGCTCTTCTGCTGTGGGAGCAGAAGCCAAACGTTCGTGCTGTACTCACTGTGCTCCTGGGCAGCTGAAAGCGACCAGCTGAGAATTTGGATTCAAATGGACTTTTAGGTATGAAACGGAGGAGAGACTGCAATGATGGTGACATCGTTGCAAAGCAGCCTGTGTGCTGAAGAGGCCCAGCACTAGCTTTCCCTGCTGGTTCTTCTGCTGTGGGAGCAGATGCCACTGTTCATTCTGTGTTGACTGTGTTGCTGCGCAGCAGAGAGCAGGCTCTGAACTGATTCCATTCAAATGCTTTTCCTGTATGAAAGGGAGCAGTGAAAGCAACGATGGATGCACCAATGTAAAGGTGATTGTGTGCTGAACAGGTCCAGCACAAGCTTTCAATCCTGGCTCTTCTGCTGTGGGAGGAGAGGCCAAACGTTCGTGCTGTACTCACTGTGCTGCTGGGCAGCTGAAAGCGACCAGCTGAGAATTTGGATTCAAATGGACTTTTAGGTATGAAACCGAGGAGAGACTGCAATGATGGTGACACCGTTGCAAAGCAGCCTGTGTGCTGAAGAGGCCCAGCACTAGCTTTCCCTGCTGGTTCTTCTGCTGTGGGAGCAGATGCCACTGTTCATTCTGTGCTGTGTTGCTGCGCAGCAGAGAGCAGGCTCTGAACTGATTCCATTCCAATGGTTTTCCTGTATGAAAGGGAGCAGTGAAAGCAACGATGGATGCACCAATGTAAAGGTGATTGTGTGCTGAACAGGTCCAGCACAAGCTTTCAATCCTGGCTCTTCTGCTGTGGGAGCAGAAGCCAAACGTTCGTGCTGTACTCACTGTGCTGCTGGGCAGCTGAAAGCGACCAGCTGAGAATTTGGATTCAAATGGACTTTTAGGTATGAAACCGAGGAGAGACTGCAATGATGGTGACACCGTTGCAAAGCAGCCTGTGTGCTGAAGAGGCCCAGCACTAGCTTTCCCTGCTGGTTCTTCTGCTGTGGGAGCAGATGCCACTGTTCATTCTGTGCTGACTGTGTTGCTGCGTAGCAGAGAGCAGGCTCTGGACTGATTCCATTCAAATGCTTTTCCTGTATGAAAGGGAGCAGTGAAAGCAACGATGGATGCACCAATGTAAAAGTGACTGTGTGCTGAACAGGTCCAGCACAGCTTTCAATCCTGGCTCTTCTGCTGTGGGAGCAGAAGCCAAACGTTCGTGCTGTACTCACTGTGCTGCTGGGCAGCTGAGAGCGACCAGCTGAGAATTTGGATTCAAATGGACTTTTAGGTATGAAACCGAGGAGAGACTGCAATGATGGTGACACCGTTGCAAAGCAGCCTGTGTGCTGAAGAGGCCCAGCACTAGCTTTCCCTGCTGGTTCTTCTGCTGTGGGAGCAGATGCCACTGTTCATTCTGTGCTGACTGTGTTGCTGCGCAGCAGAGAGCAGGCTCTGAACTGATTCCATTCAAATGCTTTTCCTGTATGAAAGGGAGCAGTGAAAGCAACGATGGATGCACCAATGTAAAGGTGATTGTGTGCTGAACAGGTCCAGCACAAGCTTTCAATCCTGGCTCTTCTGCTGTGGGAGCAGAAGCCAAACGTTCGTGCTGTACTCACTGTGCTGCTGGGCAGCTGAAAGCGACCAGCTGAGAATTTGGATTCAAATGGACTTTTAGGTATGAAACCGAGGAGAGACTGCAATGATGGTGACACCGTTGCAAAGCAGCCTGTGTGCTGAAGAGGCCCAGCACTAGCTTTCCCTGCTGGTTCTTCTGCTGTGGGAGCAGATGCCACTGTTCATTCTGTGCTGACTGTGTTGCTGCGCAGCAGAGAGCAGGCTCTGAACTGATTCCATTCAAATGCTTTTCCTGTATGAAAGGGAGCAGTGAAAGCAACGATGGATGCACCAATGTAAAGGTGATTGTGTGCTGAACAGGTCCAGCACCAGCTTTCCCTCCTGGCTCTTCTGCTGTGGGAGCAGAAGCCAAACGTTCGTGCTGTACTCACTGTGCTGCCTGCAGCTGAGAGCGACCAGCTGAGAATTTGGATTCAAATGGACTTTTAGGTATGAAACCGAGGAGAGACTGCAATGATGGTGACACCGTTGCAAAGCAGCCTGTGTGCTGAAGAGGCCCAGCACTAGCTTTCCCTGCTGGTTCTTCTGCTGTGGGAGCAGATGCCACTGTTCATTCTGTGCTGACTGTGTTGCTGCGCAGCAGAGAGCAGGCTCTGAACTGATTCCATTCAAATGCTTTTCCTGTATGAAAGGGAGCAGTGAAAGCAACGATGGATGCACCAATGTAAAGGTGATTGTGTGCTGAACAGGTCCAGCACAAGCTTTCAATCCTGGCTCTTCTGCTGTGGGAGCAGAAGCCAAACGTTCGTGCTGTACTCACTGTGCTGCCTGCAGCTGAGAGAGACCAGCTGAGAATTTGGATTCAAATGGACTTTTAGGTATGAAACCGAGGAGAGACTGCAATGATGGTGACACCGTTGCAAAGCAGCCTGTGTGCTGAAGAGGCCCAGCACTAGCTTTCCCTGCTGGTTCTTCTGCTGTGGGAGCAGATGCCACTGTTCATTCTGTGCTGACTGTGTTGCTGCGCAGCAGAGAGCAGGCTCTGAACTGATTCCATTCAAATGCTTTTCCTGTATGAAAGGGAGCAGTGAAAGCAACGATGGATGCACCAATGTAAAGGTGATTGTGTGCTGAACAGGTCCAGCACAAGCTTTCAATCCTGGCTCTTCTGCTGTGGGAGCAGAGGCCAAACGTTCGTGCTGTACTCACTGTGCTGCTGGGCAGCTGAGAGACCAGCTGAGAATTTGGATTCAAATGGACTTTTAGGTATGAAACCGAGGAGAGACTGCAATGATGGTGACACCGTTGCAAAGCAGCCTGTGTGCTGAAGAGGCCCAGCACTAGCTTTCCCTGCTGGTTCTTCTGCTGTGGGAGCAGATGCCACTGTTCATTCTGTGCTGACTGTGTTGCTGCGCAGCAGAGAGCAGGCTCTGGACTGATTCCATTCAAATGCTTTTCCTGTATGAAAGGGAGCAGTGAAAGCAACGATGGATGCACCAATGTAAAGGTGATTGTGTGCTGAACAGGTCCAGCACAAGCTTTCCCTCCTGGCTCTTCTGCTGTGGGAGCAGAAGCCAAACGTTCGTGCTGTACTCACTGTGCTGCTGGGCAGCTGAAAGCGACCAGCTGAGAATTTGGATTCAAATGGACTTTTAGGTATGAAACCGAGGAGAGACTGCAATGATGGTGACACCGTTGCAAAGCAGCCTGTGTGCTGAAGAGGCCCAGCACTAGCTTTCCCTGCTGGTTCTTCTGCTGTGGGAGCAGATGCCACTGTTCATTCTGTGCTCTGTTGCTGCGCAGCAGAGAGCAGGCTCTGAACTGATTCCATTCAAATGCTTTTCCTGTATGAAAGTGAGCAGTGAAAGCAACGATGGATGCACCAATGTAAAGGTGATTGTGTGCTGAACAGGTCCAGCACAAGCTTTCAATCCTGGCTCTTCTGCTGTGGGAGCAGAAGCCAAACGTTCGTGCTGTACTCACTGTGCTGCTGGGCAGCTGAAAGCGACCAGCTGAGAATTTGGATTCAAATGGACTTTTAGGTATGAAACCGAGGAGAGACTGCAATGATGGTGACACCGTTGCAAAGCAGCCTGTGTGCTGAAGAGGCCCAGCACTAGCTTTCCCTGCTGGTTCTTCTGCTGTGGGAGCAGATGCCACTGTTCTTTCTGTGCTGACTGTGTTGCTGCGTAGCAGAGAGCAGGCTCTGAACTGATTCCATTCAAATGCTTTTCCTGTATGAAAGGGAGCAGTGAAAGCAACGATGGATGCACCAATGTAAAGGTGATTGTGTGCTGAACAGGTCCAGCACCAGCTTTCAATCCTGGCTCTTCTGCTGTGGGAGCAGAAGCCAAACGTTCGTGCTGTACTCACTGTGCTGCTGGGCAGCTGAAAGCGACCAGCTGAGAATTTGGATTCAAATGGACTTTTAGGTATGAAACCGAGGAGAGACTGCAATGATGGTGACACCGTTGCAAAGCAGCCTGTGTGCTGAAGAGGCCCAGCACTAGCTTTCCCTGCTGGTTCTTCTGCTGTGGGAGCAGATGCCACTGTTCATTCTGTGCTGACTGTGTTGCTGCGCAGCAGAGAGCAGGCTCTGAACTGATTCCATTCAAATGCTTTTCCTGTATGAAAGGGAGCAGTGAAAGCAACGATGGATGCACCAATGTAAAGGTGATTGTGTGCTGAACAGGTCCAGCACAAGCTTTCAATCCTGGCTCTTCTGCTGTGGGAGCAGAGGCCAAACGTTCGTGCTGTACTCACTGTGCTGCTGGGCAGCTGAAAGCGACCAGCTGAGAATTTGGATTCAAATGGACTTTTAGGTATGAAACCGAGGAGAGACTGCAATGATGGTGACACCGTTGCAAAGCAGCCTGTGTGCTGAAGAGGCCCAGCACTAGCTTTCCCTGCTGGTTCTTCTGCTGTGGGAGCAGATGCCACTGTTCATTCTGTGCTGACTGTGTTGCTGCGCAGCAGAGAGCAGGCTCTGAACTGATTCCATTCAAATGCTTTTCCTGTATGAAAGGGAGCAGTGAAAGCAACGATGGATGCACCAATGTAAAGGTGATTGTGTGCTGAACAGGTCCAGCACAAGCTTTCAATCCTGGCTCTTCTGCTGTGGGAGCAGAGGCCAAACGTTCGTGCTGTACTCACTGTGCTGCCTGCCGCTGAGAGCGACCAGCTGAGAATTTGGATTGAAATGGACTTTTAGGTATGAAACGGAGGAGAGACTGCAATGATGGTGACACCGTTGCAAAGCAGCCTGTGTGCTGAAGAGGCCCAGCACTAGCTTTCCCTGCTGGTTCTTCTGCTGTGGGAGCAGATGCCACTGTTCATTCTGTGCTGACTGTGTTGCTGCGCAGCAGAGAGCAGGCTCTGAACTGATTCCATTCAAATGCTTTTCCTGTATGAAAGGGAGCAGTGAAAGCAACGATGGATGCACCAATGTAAAGGTGATTGTGTGCTTAACAGGTCCAGCACCAGCTTTCCCTCCTGGCTCTTCTGCTGTGGGAGCAGAGGCCAAACGTTCGTGCTGTACTCACTGTGCTGCCTGCAGCTGAGAGAGACCAGCTGAGAATTTGGATTCAAATGGAGTTTTAGGTATGAAACCGAGGAGAGACTGCAATGATGGTGACACCGTTGCAAAGCAGCCTGTGTGCTGAAGGGGCCCAGCACTAGATTTTCCTGCTGGTTCTTCTGCTGTGGGAGCAGATGCCACTGTTCATTCTGCGCTGACTGTGTTGCTGCGCAGCAGAGAGCAGGCTCTGAACTGATTCCATTCAAATGCTTTTCCTGCATGAAAGGGAGCAGTGAAAGCAACGATGGATGCACCAATGTAAAGGTGATTGTGTGCTTAACAGGTCCAGCAACAGCTTTCCCTCCTGGCTCTTCTACTGTGGGAGCAGAGGCCAAACGTTCGTGCTGTACTCACTGTGCTGCCTGCAGCTGAGAGAGACCAGCTGAGAATTTGGATTCAAATGGACTTTTAGGTATGAAACCGAGGAGAGACTGCAATGATGGTGACACCGTTGCAAAGCAGCCTGTGTGCTGAAGAGGCCCAGCACTAGCTTACCCTGCTGGTTCTTCTGCTGTGGGAGCAGATGCCACTGTTCATTCTGTGCTGACTGTGTTGCTGCGCAGCAGAGAGCAGGCTCTGAACTGATTCCATTCAAATGCTTTTCCTGTATGAAAGGGAGCAGTGAAAGCAACGATGGATGCACCAATGTAAAGGTGATTGTGTGCTGAACAGGTCCAGCACAAGCTTTCAATCCTGGCTCTTCTGCTGTGGGAGCAGAGGCCAAACGTTCGTGCTGTACTCACTGTGCTGCTGGGCAGCTGAAAGGGACCACCTGAGAATTTGGATTCAAATGGACTTTTAGGTATGAAACCGAGGAGAGACTGCAATGATGGTGACACCGTTGCAAAGCAGCCTGTGTGCTGAAGAGGCCCAGCACTAGCTTTCCCTGCTGGTTCTTCTGCTGTGGGAGCAGATGCCACTGTTCATTCTGTGCTGACTGTGTTGCTGCGTAGCAGAGAGCAGGCTCTGGACTGATTCCATTCCAATGGTTTTCCTGTATGAAAGGGAGCAGTGAAAGCAACGATGGATGCACCGATATAAAAGTGACTGTGTGCTGAACAGGTCCAACACCAGCTTTCCCTCCTGGCTCTTCTTCTGTGGGAGCAGAGGCCAAACGTTCGTGCTGTACTCACTGGGCTGCTGGGCAGCTGAAAGCGACCAGCTGAGAATTTGGATTCAAATGGACTTTTAGGTATGAAACCGAGGAGAGACTGCAATGATGGTGACACCGTTGCAAAGCAGCCTGTGTGCTGAAGAGGCCCAGCACTAGCTTTCCCTGCTGGTTCTTCTGCTGTGGGAGCAGATGCCACTGTTCATTCTGCGCTGACTGTGTTGCTGCGCAGCAGAGAGCAGGCTCTGAACTGATTCCATTCAAATGCTTTTCCTGTATGAAAGGGAGCAGTGAAAGCAACGATGGATGCACCAATGTAAAGGTGATTGTGTGCTGAACAGGTCCAGCACCAGCTTTCCCTCCTGGCTCTTCTGCTGTGGGAGCAGAGGCCAAACGTTCGTGCTGTACTCACTGTGCTGCCTGCAGCTGAGAGTGACCAGCTGAGAATTTGGATTCAAATGGACTTTTAGGTATGAAACCGAGGAGAGACTGCAATGATGGTGACACCGTTGCAAAGCAGCCTGTGTGCTGAAGAGGCCCAGCACTAGGTTTCCCTGCTGGTTCTTCTGCTGTGGGAGCAGATGCCACTGTTCATTCTGTGCTGACTGTGTTGCTGCGCAGCAGAGAGCAGGCTCTGAACTGATTCCATTCAAATGCTTTTCCTGTATGAAAGGGAGCAGTGAAAGCAACGATGGATGCACCAATGTAAAGGTGATTGTGTGCTGAACAGGTCCAGCACAAGCTTTCAATCCTGGCTCTTCTGCTGTGGGAGGAGAAGCCAAACGTTCGTGCTGTACTTACTGTGCTGCTGGGCAGCTGAAAGCGACCAGCTGAGAATTTGGATTCAAATGGACTTTTAGGTATGAAACCGAGGAGAGACTGCAATGATGGTGACACCGTTGCAAAGCAGCCTGTGTGCTGA
>NW_026915908.1:0-42185 GCF_034315485.1 Pezoporus occidentalis | reverse complement strand
ATGGGGTGGGGATGAATGGGATGGGATTGATGGGATGGGATGGGGATGGGATGGGGATGGAGATGGGATAAATGGGGTGGGATATATGGGATATATGGGATAAATGGGATATATGGGATATATGGGATAAATGGGATAAATGGGATGGGATGGGATTGATGGGATGGGATGGGGATGGAGATGGATAAATGGGGTGGGATAAATGGGGTGGGGATGGATGGAATACACGGGATAAATGGGATGGGATGGGATAAATGGGATAAATGGGATGGGATGGGATAAATGGGGTGGGATAAATGGGGTGGATAGGATGGGATGGGATTGATGGGATGGGATGGGGATGGGATGGGGATGGAGATGGGATAAATGGGGTGGGATAAATGAGGTGGGATAAATGGGGTGGGGATGGATGGGATACATGGGATAAATGGGATGGGATAAATGGGGTGGGGATGAATGGGATGGGATTGATGGGATGGGATGGGGATGGGATGGGGATGGAGATGGGATAAATGGGGTGGGATAAATGGGATAAATGGGATAAATGGGATGGGATAAATGGGGTGGGATAAATGGGATAAATGGGATAAATGGGATGGGATGGGATTGATGGGATGGGATGGGGATGGAGATGGGATAAATGGGGTGGGATAAATGGGGTGGGGATGGATGGAATACACGGGATAAATGGGATGGGATGGGATAAATGGGATAAATGGGATGGGATGGGATAAATGGGGTGGGATAAATGGGGTGGATAGGATGGGATGGGATTGATGGGATGGGATGGGGATGGGATGGGGATGGAGATGGGATAAATGGGGTGGGATAAATGAGGTGGGATAAATGGGGTGGGGATGGATGGGATACATGGGATAAATGGGATGGGATGGGATAAATGGGGTGGGGATAAATGGGATGGGATTGATGGGATGGGATGGGGATGGGATGGGGATGGAGATGGGATAAATGGGGTGGGATAAATGGGATAAATGGGATGGGATAAATGGGGTGGGATAAATGGGATAAATGGGATAAATGGGGTGGGATAAATGGGGTGGGATAAATGGGATGGGATAAATGGGATAAATGGGATGGGATAAATGGGGTGGGATAAATGGGATAAATGGGATAAATGGGATGGGATGGGGTGGGGATGGGATGGGATAAATGGGGTGGGATAAATGGGGTGGGATAAATGGGATAAATGGGATGGATGGGATACATGGGATAAATGGGAAAAATGGCATGGGGATGGATGGGATGGGATGTATGGGGATGGGATGTATGGAGATGGGATGGATACATGGGATGGGGACGAGATGGGATACATGGGATAAATGGGATAAATGGGATGGGGATTGGTGGGATGGGATGGGATGGATGGAGATGGGATGGATACATGAGATGGGGATGGGATGGGTACATGGGATGGGGATGGGATGGGATACATGGGATAAATGGGATGGGATGGGATAAATGGGATAGATGGGATGGGATGGGATGGATGGGATGGGAAGAATGGGATGAGATGGGATAAATGTGATAAATGGGATGGGGATGGGTGGGATGGGATGGGATGGATGGAGATGGGATGGATACATGAGATGGGGATGGGATGGGTACATGGGATGGGGATGGGATGGGATACATGGGATAAATGGGATGGGATGGGATGGGATGGGATGGATGGGATGGGATGGGATGGATGGGATGGGAAGAATGGGATGAGATGGGATAAATGTGATAAATGGGATGGGGATGGGTGGGATGGGATGGGATGGATGGAGATGGGATGCATACATGGGATGGGGATGGATGGGATACATAGGATAAATGGGATGGGATGGGGATAGGATAAATAGGATGGGATGGGGATGGATGGGATGGGATACATGGGATGGGTTGGGATAAATGGGATAGGATGGGATAATTGGGATGGGATGGGGATGGGGATGGGATAAATGGGATTGTCACACGTGTGTCACTGTCATTCCATGTGTGATGGAATGGTCAGGGGTTGAGATAGGGGTGGAGTGGGATGGACTGGGTGGGATGGGGATGAGGATGGGATGGGATGGGAATGGGGATAGGGTGGGATGGGGTGGGATAGGATGGGGATGGAGATAGGGATTAGATTAAATGGGGCGGGGATAGGGATGGAATGGGATGTGCTGGATTGCACTGGGATGCACTGGGATACATTGGGACGCTCTGGGATGCACTGGGATGCACTGGGATGCACTGGGATGCTCTGGGATGCACTGGGATACATTGGGATACACTGGGTTGCACTGGGATGCATTGGGACGCTCTGGGTTGCACTGGGATGCTCTGGGACGCTCTGGGATGCACTGGGACGCTCTGGGACGCTCTGGGATGCTCTGGGAGGCACTGGGACACATTGGGACGCACTGGGACGTGCTGGGACGCTCTGGGATGTGCTGGGATGCACTGGGACGCTCTGGGATGCACTGGGACGTGCTGGGATGCACTGGGACATGCTGGGATGCACTGGGACGCTCTGGGATGCACTGGGACGTGCTGGGTCGCTCTGGGATGTGCTGGGACGCATTGGGATGCACTGGGATGCACTGGGATGCTCTGGGATGCTCTGGGATGCACTGGGATGCACTGGGACGCTCTGGGACGCTCTGGGATGCTCTGGGATGCTCTGGGATGCTCTGTGACGCATTGGGATGCGCTGGGATGCTCTGGGATGCACTGGGATGCACTGGGATGCACTGGGATGCTCTGGGTTGCACTGGGGTGCACTGGGATGCTCTGGGGTGCATTGGGATGCACTGGGATGCATTGGGACGCATTGGGATGCTCTGGGACGCTCTGGGATGCTCTGGGACGCTCTGGGATGCTCTGGGATGCACTGGGATGCACTGGGACGCTCTGGGACGCTCTGGGATGCTCTGGGATGCACTGGGACGCATTGGGATGCATTGGGATGCTCTGGGGCACTCTGGGATGCACTGGGATGCTCTGGGACGCATTGGGATGCACTGGGACGCATTGGGACACATTGGGATGCACTGGGACGTATTGGGATGCTCCGGGACGCTCTGGGACGCTCTGGGATGCACTGGGACGCATTGGGATGCATTGGGATGCTCTGGGACGCTCTGGGATGCACTGGGATGCTCTGGGATGCACTGGGTTGCACTGGGATGCACTGGGACACATTGGGATGCATTGGGATGCATTGGGATGCATTGGGACGCTCTGGGACGCTCTGGGATGCACTGGGATGCATTGGGATGCATTGGGACGCTCTGGGACGCTCTGGGACGCATTGGGATGCACTGGGATGCACTGGGACGCACTGGGATGCATTGGGACGCTCTGGGATGCACTGGGATGCATTGGGATGCATTGGGATGCACTGGGATGCACTGGGACGCACTGGGATGCATTGGGACGCACTGGGATGCACTGGGATGCACTGGGATACATTGGGATACACTGGGATGCACTGGGACGCACTGGGACGCATTGGGACGCTCTGGGACGCATTGGGATGCTCTGGGACGCTCTGGGATGCACTGGGACGCATTGGGACGCACTGGGACGCTCTGGGATGCATTGGAACGCATTGGGATGCATTGGGATGCATTGGGACGCTCTGGGTTGCACTGGGATGCACTGGGATGCTCTGGGATGCACTGGGACACATTGGGATGCATTGGGATGCTCTGGGATGCTCTGGGATGCTCTGGGATGCACTGGGACGCTCTGGGTTGCACTGGGACGCTCCGGGACGCTCTGGGATGCACTGGGACACATTGGGACGCTCTGGGACGCATTGGGACGCATTGGGACGCTCTGGGATGCACTGGGATGCATTGGGACGCATTGGGACGCTCTGGGATGCATTGGGACACATTGGGACGCACTGGGACGCTCTGGGATGCACTGGGACGCTCTGGGATGCTCTGGGACGCACTGGGATGCACTGGGACGCATTGGGACGCACTGGGACGCTCTGGGACGCATTGGAACGCATTGGGATGCATTGGGATGCTCTGGGATGCACTGGGATGCACTGGGATGCTCTGGGATGCACTGGGATGCATTGGGATGCATTGGGATGCTCTGGGATGCTCTGGGATGCTCTGGGATGCTCTGGGATGCTCTGGGATGCACTGGGATGCACTGGGACGCATTGGGACGCTCTGGGACGCATTGGGACGCATTGGGACGCTCTGGGATGCACTGGGATGCATTGGGACGCATTGGGACGCTCTGGGATGCATTGGGACTTGGGACGCACTGGGACGCTCTGGGATGCACTGGGACGCTCTGGGATGCTCTGGGACGCACTGGGATGCACTGGGACGCATTGGGACGCACTGGGACGCTCTGGGATGCATTGGAACGCATTGGGATGCATTGGGACGCTCTGGGTTGCACTGGGATGCACTGGGATGCTCTGGGACGCACTGGGACGCATTGGGATGCATTGGGATGCTCTGGGACGCTCTGGGATGCACTGGGATGCTCTGGGACGCTCTGGGACGCTCTGGGACGCTCTGGGATGCTCTAGGATGCTCTGGGACGCTCTGGGATGCTCTGGGATGCTCTGGGATGCTCTGGGACGCTCTGGGATGCACTGGGATGCATTGGAACGCATTGGGATGCATTGGGATGCATTGGGACGCTCTGGGTTGCACTGGGATGCACTGGGATGCACTGGGATGCACTGGGATGCACTGGGATGCACTGGGATGCACTGGGATGCACTGGGATGCACTGGGATGCACTGGGATGCACTGGGATGCACTGGGATGCACTGGGATGCATTGGGATGCTCTGGGTTGCACTGGGATGCACTGGGATGCATTGGGACGCTCTGGGACGCTCCGGGACGCTCCGGGACGCTCCGGGACGTGCCCCTCCCCCCCCCAGGAGCGGGGCGCGGTGCTGGGGGCGCTGGCGGCCAAGGCCCGGCTGAGCCAGGAGCTCCTGAACCGCGTGCCCGGGATCCGGTGCAGCCGCGTGCAGGGAGCGCTCTACGGGTTCCCAAGCATCCAACTGCCCCCCGCGGCCTGCGAGGCGGCGCAGGTGGGGGAGGGGAATGGGGGGGGAGGGGTGGGGTGGGGATGGGGGGGAATGGGGGTGTGGATGGGGGTGGGGATGGGGGTGGGAATGGGGGAGGGGTGGGGGGAAATGGGGGTGGGGGTGGGGATGGGGTGGGGTGGGGGTGGGAGGGGTGAAATGGGGGTGTGGGGGGTGGGGGTGGGGGGTGGGGATGGGGTGAGGATGGGGGTTGGGGTAGGGTTTGGGGTGGGAATGGGGGTGGGGGTGGGGGTGGGGATGGGGGTGGGGGTAGGGTTGGGGGTGGGAATGGGGGGAAATGGGGGTGGGGATGGGGGATGGGGGAGAGGGTGGGGTGGGGGTGGGGGTGGGGGTGAGGGTGGAGGTGGGGATGGGGGTGGCGGAGGGGGTGGGGGTATGGTGGGTTTGGGGATGGGGGCAGGTGGGGGTGTGGGGGGGGTGGGGGGAAATGGGGGTGGGGGTGGGGGTGGGAATGGGTTGGGCATGGGGGGAATGGGGGTGGGGGTGGGGATGGGGGTGGGGATGGGGGTGGGGTGGGGGTGGGGATGGGGATGGGGGTAGGGGTGGGAGCGGGGTTGGGGGTGGGGATGGGAATGGGGGGGAATGGGGGAATGGGGGTGAGGATGGGGATGGGGGTGAGGTGGGAGCGGGGATGGGGATGGGGTGGGGGAGGGGGTAGAGGTGGGGGTGGGAATGGGGATGGGGGGGTTGGGGCGGGGGTGGGGTGGGGGAGGGGAGGGGATGGGATGGGGTGGGGATGGTGGGAATGATGGGAATGGGGGACATGAGCTGTGGGGTGGGATTGATGGGAAAGGGAGGTGGGAATGGAGGACATGGGATGTAGGAATGATGGATGCTGTGGGGCTGGGTGTGATGGACCCTATGGGATGTGGGGTGGGAATGACGGATAATGTGGGGTGGGAATGATGGGAAATGGAGGTGGGAATGGGGCTGGGAATGACGGGAATGATGGGATGGGAGTGATGGGAATGGGGGACACGGGATGTGGGAATGATGGACGCTGTGGGGCTGGGACCGATGGACCCTATGGGATGTGGGGTGGGACCAATGGACTCTATGGGATGGGAATGGGGGGCACGGATGTGGGAATGATGGACGATGTGGGGCTGGGACCAATGGACCCTATGGGATGTGGGGTGGGATCGATGGACCCTATGGGATGGGAACGGGGGGCACAAATGTGGGAATGATGGACACTGTGGGGCTGGGACCAATGGACCCTATGGGATGTGGGGTGGGACCAATGGACCCTATGGGATGGGAATGGGGGGCACGGATGTGGGAATGATGGACAATGTGGGGCTGGGACCGATGGCCCCTATGGGATGTGGGGTGGGACCGATGGACCCTATGGGATGGGAATGGGGGCATGGATGTGGGAATGATGGACGATGTGGGGCTGGGAATGATGGACCCTATGGGATGGGAATGGGGGCACGGATGTGGGATTGATGGATGCTGTGGGGTGGGACCCATGGACCCTATGGGATGTGGGGTGGGACCGATGGACCCTATGGGATGTGGGGTGGGATCGATGGCCCCTATGGGATGGGAACGGGGGGTACGGATGTGGGAATGATGGACACTGTGGGGCTGGGAATGATGGCTGGGATGGGTCAGGCCCCAGACATGTTCTTCTGCATGAGGCTGCTGTGGGGCTGGGACCGATGGATCCTGGTGCCGGGCAGCGGGGTGGGGCACCGAGGGCACCTTCCATTCCGGATGGCCCCCAGGGGGGCCGGTGGGGATGGGGGGGGTGTGGGGCTGGGGCCGATGGCCCAGCTATGGGATGGGAATGGGGGGGCTGGACGTGAGGTGAATGATGCCACCTGGTGGATGAGGGAGAAGGGGGATGTGGGGCAGGGGGGCTATGGGGCTGGGAATGATGAGAGATGAAGCCCTATGGGGCATGTGGGGTGGGTCTGGGGTCCCTCATGTGGGATGGACCTACAACCAAGGCAGTGGACGTTGAGGTGGATGCAAGGTCTATGGGGTGGTGGATGAGGGAGGGTCAGGGGGGTGTGCTGGAGGATGAGGCAAGGGGGTTGTTGTGGGGCAGAGCTGGTGCTAAGGGGCTGGGAATGATGAGAGATGGGGCTATGGGGCAGGGGTGAAGGTTTGGGGTCCTTCTGTGGGGCTGGACCTACAACCAAGCCCCCATTGGTGGTGGTTGAGGTGGACACAAGGTCCATGGGGTGGTGGATGAGGGACAAGGGGGTTGTTGTGGGGCAGGGCTGGGGCTATGGGGCTGGGAATGATGAGGTATGGGGATATGGGGCAGGGGTGAAGGTTTGGGGTCCTTCTATGGGGCTGGACCTACAACCAAGCCCCCATTGGTGGTGGTTGAGGTTGACACAAGGTCCATGGGGTGGTGGATAAGGGAGAAGGGGGTTGTTGTGGGGCAGGGCTGGGGCTGTGGGGCTGGGAATGATGAGACACACAGCTATGGGGCAGGGGTGAAGGTTTGGGGTCCTTCTATGGGGCTGGACCTACAACCAAGCCCCCATTGGTGGTGGTTGAGGTGGACACAAGGTCTATGGGGTGGTGGGATGAGGTAGAAGGGGGTTGTTGTGGGGCAGAGCTGGTTCTATGGGGCTGGAATGATGAGAGATGGAGCTATGGGGCAGGGGTGAAGGTTTGGGGTCCTTCTATGGGGCTGGACCTACAACCAAGCCCCCATTGGTGGTGGTTGAGGTGGACACAAGGTCCATGGGGTGGTGGGATGAGGGACAAGGGGGTTGTTGTGGGGCAGAGCTGGTTCTAAGGGGCTGGAATGATGAGAGATGGAGCTATGGGGCAAGGGTGAAGGTTTGGGGTCCTTCTATGGGGCTGGACCTACAACCAAGCCCCCATTGGTGGTGGTTGAGGTGGACACAAGGTGCATGGGGTGGTGGGATGAGGGACAAGGGGGTTGTTGTGGGGCAGAGCTGGTTCTATGGGGCTGGGAATGCTGAGA
The DNA here is from genome assembly GCF_034315485.1 of Pezoporus occidentalis. Classification (NCBI taxonomy): domain Eukaryota; kingdom Metazoa; phylum Chordata; class Aves; order Psittaciformes; family Psittacidae; genus Pezoporus; species Pezoporus occidentalis. The sequence continues at coordinate 34,141 of NW_026915908.1, read as the reverse complement.
GATGAGGATATGGGGCTGGGAATGGTGGACCTGAGAGCTCTCCATGGGGCTGGACCTACAACCAAGCCCCCATTGGTGGGGGTTGAGGTGGACACAAGGTCTATGGGGTGGTGGAACAAGGCACCAGGGGGCCGCTGGGTGCCCCGGGGGTGGCTGCGGGAGGCGGTTGTGGGGCAGAGCTGGCCCTTGGGGGGTGCCCCACATCTCGCCGCGCCCCCCAACCGGCCCCTGCCCCCCAGCATTACGATCCTGCCCCCCATCGAGAAGCTCCAGCTCCTGCTCGAGAAGGTCGGCAGCTTCTACACCAAGTTCGTCAAGGAGTTCTCCTAAGCCCCACAGCGCCCCATAGAGCCCCACAGCTCCCCATAGAGCCCCACAGCGCCCCATAGAGCCCCACAGCGCCCCATAGAGCCCCATAGCACTCCATAGCCCCTGGGGGGGGACACCACACATGATCCCAGTGTCCCCTGGACCCCATAATAAAGGGCTGTGACCAGCACCCATGGTGTCCCCCTGCCCTTGGGGGTCTCTATGGGGTGGTGGGTCCCCTATGGGGGTGGTTATGGGGCTGGGGGGGGGGGGATGTGGGGCTGGGGGTTCTGCACCCCCCCAGCGGCCTCCTGGTGCCCCCCCATCAGCTCCACCCCAGTGCCCCACACTGAAGCATCCTTACCCCTATGGGGGGGCCTCATCAGCACCCCCAGACTGGGGCCTGGCCCCACGAGCCCCCCATGGCCATGGGGTGCCCATGGACCCACAGCAGGGACCCAGTGCCCCATAGCCATGGGGTGCCCATGGACCCACAGCAGGGACCCAGTGCCCCATATCCATGGGGTGCCCATGGACCCACAGCAGGTACCCAGTGCCCCATAGCAATGGGGTGCCTATGGACCCACAGCAGGTACCCAGTGCCCCATAGCAATGGGGTGCCTATGGACCCACAGCTGGTACCCAGTGCCCCATGGCCATGGGGTGCCCATGGACCCACAGCAGGGACCCAGTGCCCCATAGCAATGGGGTGCCTATGGACCCACAGCAGGTACCCAGTGCCCCATAGCAATGGGGTGCCCATGGACCCACAGCAGGGACCCAGTGCCCCATAGCAATGGGGTGCCCATGGACCCACAGCAGGTACCCGGTGCCCCATGGCCATGGGGTGCCCATGGACCCACAGCAGGGACCCAGTGCCCCATAGCAATGGGGTGCCTATGGACCCACAGCAGGGACCCAATGACCCATGGCCTTGGGGTGCCCATGGACCCACATCAGGGACCCAGTGCCCCATGGCCATGGGGTGCCCATGGACCCACAGCAGGTACCCAGTGCCCCATAGCCATGGGGTGCCCATGGACCCACAGCAGGGACCCAGTGCCCCATGGCCTTGGGGTGCCCATGGACCCACAGCAGGTTCCTTGTGCCCCATGTCCCTTTGCTGCCCCACATCCCTGGGGTGCAGGGGGTCATGGATCCGGCCCTGCCCCACATTGTGCCCCCCAAATGCCCCCTCCATGCACCCCAATGGACATGGACCATGGAGCATCCCAAAGCATCTGATGAGGGGCTATGGGATGTGGGGTCCCTGTGGGTCCCATATGGGTCTGGGTGGCCATGGGTGCCAATGGGGACCTGTGGGTCGCTGTGGGTCCCATGGGGGTCTGGGTGGCTGTGGTGCCCCCCATTGTCCTGTATCCAGCCCCATTGCCTGCCCCCTGCATGGAGGGACCCCACTGCCAGCACCCCATGGAAGAGGGATGGAGGAGGAGGAGGAGGTTGGAGAGGCCATGGCAACAACCATCCAACTCCCCTATCACCATGGCAACGGGTATCCCACCCCCTTATCTCCATGGCAACAACCATCCAACCCCCTATCTCCATGGCAACGGGCATCCTACCCCCTTATCTCCATAGCAACATGCATCCAACCCCCCTATCACCATGGCAACGGGTATCCCACCCCCTTATCTCCATGGCAACGGGCATCCTATGCCCTTATCTCCATGGCGATGGGCATCCAACCCCCTCATCTCCATAGTAATGGATGTCTAACCCCCTATCTCCATGGCGATGGGTATCCAACACCGCTATCTCCATGGTGATGGGCATCCACCTCCTTATCTCTGTTGTTTTGGACATCCATCCCCTTATCTCCATGGCAACGGGCATCCTACGCCCTTATCTCCATAACAGTGGGCATGCAACCCCCTTATCTCCATAGTAATGGACGTCCAACCCCCCTATCTCCATAGCAATGGGTATCCAACACCGCTATCTCCATGGCAATGGGTAACCAACACCGCTATCTCCATGCCAATGGGTATCCAACCCACATATCTCCATGGCAATGGGTCTCCAACACCGCTATCTCCATGGTGATGGGTAAACAACACCGCTATCTCCATGGCAATGGGTACCCAACACTGCTATCTCCATGGTGATGGGTATCCAACACTGCTATCTCCATGGTGATGGGCATCCACCTCCTTATCTCTGTGGTTATGGACATCCATCCCCTTATCTCCATGGCAACGGGCATCCTACGCCCTTATCTCCATAACAGTGGGCATCCAACCCCCTCATCTCCATAGTAATGGATGTCCAACCCCCCTATCTCCATGGCAATGGGTATCCAACACCGCTATCTCCATGGTGATGGGTAACCAACACTGCTATCTCCATGGCAATGGGTATCCAACCCACATATCTCCATGGCAATGGGTATCCAACCCACATATCTCCATGGCAATGGGTATCCAACCCACATATCTCCATGGCAATGGGTATCCAACACCGCTATCTCCATGGCAATGGGTATCCAACACCACTATCTCCATGGTGATGGGTATCCAACACCGCTATCTCCATGGTGATGGGTATCCAACACCGCTATCTCCATGGCGATGGGTAACCAACACCGCTATCTCCATGGCGATGGGTATCCAACCCCCTTATCTCCATAGTAATGGGTATCCAACCCCCCTATCTCCATGGCAATGGGTATCCAACCCACATATTTCCATGGCAATGGGTATCCAACACCGCTATCTCCATGGTGATGGGCATCCACCTCCTTATCTCTGTGGTTATGGACATCCATCCCCTTATCTCCATGGCAACGGGTATCCTACCCCCTTATCTCCACAGCAACGGGCATCCACCCCTCCATCTCCATGGCGACACCCCCTCTCCATCACCATCGTAACACAGGCAGGAGGTGCCTCAAATCCAGGAGTTTAATTAATTAATTCCTCAATAAAACCCATAAAAACCAAGTGGGGGCAGTGCCCGGAGCAGGCAGGACAGGCACAAACCCCAACCCCAAGATGTGCTCCTCAAGGGGTGCACAAGGCGTGGGGCGCCGGCAGCATCCTCACGAGGCTCTGGTCCTCGGGGCTTGTGGCACGAGGGGCGATGCCTCCTCCTGGCCTCACCTGGTGGCCAGGATCTCCTCGGTGGCCACGCGGGCGAGCTGGTGGAAGTCCATGCCCAGATACCTCCTCCAGAAGCGCCGGTCCCGGCCGTAGACCTGGGCAGGGAAGCAGGGGCTTCCTGTTGAGGAAGAGCGTGGTTGGGAGGAGGAGGAGGAGGAGGAGAGGCAGGGAAGAGCTCTGCCTTCTCCTACCGATGCCGTGGAAGATCCTGGCCACGGCTCTCCCGGTGAACTTCTCGTCCCGGCGGATGTCGAGGAAGCGCCGGATGTCGGCGCGGATCCGCTCCTCCCAGTCCTGTAGCTGAGGAGGATGGGGACATGGTGGGGAGGGGGGGTCCAGGTCGTAGCCGTCCTCCCCACCTCATCCCCACGCTCCTCCCTGGCGCCATGGGGCCGAGAGAGCTCCTCAAGGGGAAGGGGATGCGCTCACTTGGGCCCCATCGGGACCTTCATCCTCCTCCTCCTCATGGCCACGCTCAACCGGCTCCTTCTCGAAGTAGGCGCTGAGCAGAGCCTTCAGGCGGGAGCTCCTCTCCTCTTCCTCATCCACAGGGTGAGGGCCATAGGTCTGGAAGGCCACGCTGCAGCCCAGCATCAGCCTCTTCCTCCTCCTCTTCCTCCTCCCTTCCCAAACTGGGAGGGATGGGCAACCACTGGGGCTACCAAAGCAAGGGCTCAGTAGGGTTTTGGGGGGTCTTCTCCAGCCATACTCACCTCTGGAAGGCCTGGAAGCAGGCCCGGAGCTGGCCAAGGGCCATTTTCTCCCTGGCCACCACTCTCTGGTGGAGGAAGTCACAGATGGAGTCCAGCTCCTCGTCGTTGAGGTCACCGTAGGCGCGGAGGTGGAAGGAGAGGTCTCCAAACTCCACCACGACCCCGCTCTTCCCAGCACTGCGGCCGTCTGAAGGCACCAAGAGAGGCTTGGGAGCAACAATGATCTGGTGTCCATCAAGACCTGGGGCCCACCATCACCTGATGGCCACCAAGACCTGGCCCCCACCAAGACCCCGAGCCCACCATGACCTGGAGCCACTAAGACCTGCAAACCACCAAGACCTGGAGACCACCAAGACCTGGAGCCCATCAAGACCTGGTCCTCACCAAGACCTGGAGCCCACCAAGACTTGGTGCCCACCAAGACGTGGCCCTCACCAAGACCTGGAGCTCACCAAGACCTGGAGCCCACCAAGACCTGGAGCCCACCAAGACCTGGCCCTCACCAAGACTTGGTGCCCACCAAGACGTGGCCCTCAGCAAGACCTGGAGCTCACCCAGACCTGGCACCCACCAAGACCTGAAGCCCATCAAGACTTGGCCCTCACCAAGACCTGCAACCCACCAAGACCTGGAGCCCACCAAGACCTGGAGCCCACCAAGACCTGGCCCTTGCCAAGACCTGAAGGCCATCAAGACCTGAAGCCCATCAAGACCTCATGCTCACCAAGACCTGGTCCCCACCAAGACCTGGCCCTCACCAAGACCTGGTGCCCATCAAGACCTGGAGCCCACCAAGACCTGGAGCCCGACAAGAACTGAAGCCCATCAAGCCCTGGCCCTCACCAAGACCTGGCACCCACCAAGACCTGAAGCCCATCAAGACCTGGAGCCCACCAAGACCTGGCCCTCACCAAGACCTGGCCCTCACCAAGACCTGGCCCTCACCAAGACCTGGCACCCACCAAGACCTGGAGTTCACCAAGACCTGGAGCCCACCAAGACCTGGCCCTCACCAAGACCTGGCACCCACCAAGACCTGGCACCCACCAAGACCTGGCACCCACCAAGACCTGGAGCCCACCAAGCCCTGGCCCTCACCAAGACCTGGAGCCCACCAAGACCTGGAGCTCACCAAGACCTGGAGCCCACCAAGACCTGGCCCTCACCAAGACCTGGCACCCACCAAGACCTGGAGCCCACCAAGCCCTGGCACCCAACAAGACCTGGATCCCACCAAGCCCTGGCCCTCACCAAGCCCTGGCCCTCACCAAGACCTGGCACCTACCAAGACCTGGAGCCCACCAAGCCCTGGCCCTCACCAAGACCTGGAGCCCACCAAGCCCTGGCCCTCACCAAGACCTGGAGCCCATCAAGACTTGGTCCTCACCAAGACTTGTCCGTCACCAAGACCCCGCCGACAGGCTGCATCCCCCTCCCTCCCAAGGAACCCCGGCAGATGCCGGTACCTCTCCGCAGCCGCGGGTCCCACTGCAGCTGCCGCAGGGCTCGTTTCACCAGCACCACCTCCCAGCCCATGGAGTCGCTCAAGGAGACCACGTTGAACTCCACGGAGCTGCTCTCCACGTGCTCCTTCCCCTCCAGGCGCTCCCGAGCCAGGAACACGGCGACGGGGGGGGAGCTGAGGACCAGGAGACACCGAAACCACGTTGGCCCCACGGTTCGGAGCCCCATTGGCACAGCCCACGGCCTCGGTGGCCACCACGGGGGCTCCTACCTCCGAGCCACGTCCCGGAGCTGCCGGGCTCCTCCATAGCACTGGAGCCGGCACGAGGAGTAGGTGGGAGGCAGCAGCTCCAACCAGCGCCGCGGGTGAAGCTCCAGGTAGCACAGGAGGGTCTCGATAGCTGCAGGACAGGAGGTTGAGGAGCTGCTGGAGGGCTCCCAAAGGGATCTGGGGTCTCCAAGGCTGGGTATTGCCATCACCTTCCTCTCGCAGGTCCAGGGCCTCCACGGTTGCTTGGATGGGGATGGCTCGCTCGTGCTTGTAGCACACCCGGGCCCCGCTCTGCCTTGTCCCACTCGCCTCCTCTCCCACCTCTTCCTGCAGGAGCTCGGCCAGCTCAGCATCTTCCACCTGCCCAGCCTGCAATGGAGGCGGAGAGAGGACATCCCAACCATCCCAACCGCTCCCCAGGCCGGATCCTTCCCCTCATCCTCACTGCCCTCGACTGAGCTCATGGACTCATGGAATGTGTTGGAAAGGAGCTCAAAGTTCACCCAGCTCCAAGCCCTGCCAGGGGGAGGGGACATCTTCCCCTAGAGTGGGGTGCTCCAAGCAACAACCAACACTGCCGGGGATGGGGCAGCCACAGCTTCTCCATTCCACCCCTCCCAGCGTCCCACCACCCTCATTCATCCCAAGATCCCATCCAACTCTTCCCTCTTCCAGTTGGATCCATTCCTCCTCCTCCCATCTCCCCATCCCTTGTTCCAAGCCCCTCTCCAGGCTCCCTGCAGGCCCTGGAGCTGCTCTGAGGTCTCCCCTTCAGGAGCCTTCTCCTCTCCATCATCTCCCCAACGTGACCACCAGCAACCAAAGCATCTCCCACCGCGTTCCCCCACCAGCGATGACCTCAGGAGCTCCTCCTCACCCAACACCCCCAAGTCCTTCTCCCCAGCTTCCTTTTTGGTGCTCCATGGTTCAACTGCTGCTCACTGAGGTCCTTGCACCAGATGTGACCCCCCCAGAGCTGCCACATCCCAACCTCCGGTGCGCCCCATCCCATCCCATCCCATCCCATCCCATCCCGTTCCTCCCAGAGCCGCATCCCGATGGGACCGGCGCTGATGGCTTCATCCCATCCCATCCCATCCCATCCCATCCCATCCCATCCCATCGCGTTCCTCCCGGAGCCGCATCCCGATGGGACCAGCGCTGATGGCTTCATCCCATCCCATCCCATCCCATCCCATCCCGTTCCTCCCGGAGCCGCATCCCGATGGGACCGGCGCTGATGGCCTCATCCCATCCCATCCCATCCCATCCCATCCCATCCCATCCCATCCCGTTCCTCCCGGAGCCGCATCCCGATGGGACCGGCACTGATGGCTTCATCCCATCCCATCCCATCCCATCCCGTTCCTCCTGGAGCCGCATCCCGATGGGACCGGCGCTGATGGCTTCATCCCATCCCATCCCATCCCATCCCATCCCATCCCATCCCATCCCATCCTGTTCCTCCCGGAGCCGCATCCCGAGGGGACCGGCGCTGATGGCTTCATCCCATCCCATCCCATCCCATCCCGTTCCTCCCGGAGCCGCATCCTGATGGGACCGGCGCTGATGGCCTCATCCCATCCCACCCCATCCCACCCCATCCCATCCCATTCCCTTCCTCCCGGAGCCGCATCCTGATAGGACTGGCGCTGATGGCTTCATCCCATCCCATCCCATCCCATCCCATCCCATCCCATCCCATCCCATCCCATCCCCTTCCTCCCGGAGCCGCATCCCGATGGGACCGGCGCTGATGGCTTCATCCCATCCCATCCCATCCCATCCCCTTCCTCCCGGAGCTGCATCCCGATAGGACCGGCGCTGATGGCTTCATCCCATCCCATCCCATCCCATCCCATCCCATCCCATCCCATCCCGTTCCTCCCGGAGCCGCATCCCGATAGGACCGGTGCTGATGGCTTCATCCCATCCCATCCCATTGGCACCTCCCAACGTGGCGCTGGGGAGGTCACCAACACCCAAAGCCCCTTCCCACCGCATCGCCCCGGGCAGGTTCCTCCTCACCTTGGTGGCCTCTTGGTGCTTCCGGTGCAGCTCCCGGCACTTGCACGGCACGAAAACCTTCTGCACCAGCCTCTTGACGGTCACAAAGTCCACCGAGTCCCCATAGATGTGCCGCCGCAGCTCGTGCAGATCCCCCCCCTGGGAGAGCAAGGGTCAACCTTGGCCAAGGAGAGCCCCAAGACCCAAGGAGAACGCCAACGCCAACCCCGTTCCGCGTCTCCAACGCTACCTCCGGATCCAAGAAGAGGTGGCAATGAGCGGCGGCCCCGTCCCTCCCGGCGCGCCCGATCTCCTGCACGTAGCTCTCCAAGCTCTTGGGCATGTTGTAGTGGATCACCCCGCGCACGTCCGCCTTATCCAGCCCCATCCCAAAGGCCACCGTGGCCACCACCACGCGGAGGTGGCCGCTCATGAAGCGGCTCTGCACGCGGCGGCGCTCGGCGGCGGAGAGCCCGGCGTGGTAGGAATCGGCCAACTCAACTGAGGACCGGCGTTGGAGGCTCCTCTTGCCTGAAGGAAGAAGAGGGAGAGGCTTGAATGGGGCTCGAGGAGGGGTTTCCAGCCTGAAACCCCCAAAGGGGGGGATGGAATTGGGAAGGGGATGAGGAGAAGACCCTGCCCTGGGGTTGGGATCGATGGGGAGGAGAGGAACGGGCGCGTTCCTCGGCTCTTTGGTCGCTGCCGAGCGTTGTCGAGCTCTGGTTGGTTTGGAAATGGGGTGGCAGGATCCGGGGGGTTCCAGGCTCCCAGGTCATGGGTTGAGAAGGAAGGAAGCCCATTGAGGTGGACAAGGAGGGCCAAACCTGATCTCAAGGACTTCGGCAGCACCAAAACCAGGCTTTGAGGGCCCAAATGGAGCCAGAAACCTTCCCAAAAGCACAGCTCGTTCCCTATGGATCTCCTGTTCCAACATGGATCCACCAGGTGAGATATCCCAGGCTCCATTCCATTATGGATCCACCAGGTGAGATATCCCGGGCTCTATTCCATTATGGATCCACCAGGTGAGATATCCCAGGCTCCATTCCATTATGGATCCACCAGGTGAGATATCCCGGGCTCTATTCCATTATGGATCCACCAGGTGAGATATTCCGGGCTCTATTCCATTGTGGATCCACCAGGTGAGATATCCCGGGCTCCATTCCATTATGGATCCACCAGGTGAGATATCCCGGGCTCTATTCCATTATGGATCCACCACAGGGGCTCTCTGGGCTCCGTTCCATTATGGATCCACCACACGGGCTCTATTCCATTATGGATCCACCACAGGGGCTCTCTGGGCTCTATTCCATTATGGATCCACCACACGGGCTCTCTGGTCTCTATTCCATTATGGATCCACCAGATGGGCTCTATTCCATTATGGATCCACCACATGGGCTCTCTGGGCTCCATTCCATTATGGATCCACCAGATGGGCTCTATTCCATTATGGATCCACCACACGGGCTCTCTGGTCTCTATTCCATTATGGATCCACCAGATGGGCTCTATTCCATTATGGATCCACCACATGGGCTATCTGGGCTCCATTCCATTATGGATCCACCACAGGGGCTCTCTGGGCTCCATTCCATTACGGATCCACCAGATGGGCTCTATTCCATTATGGATCCACCACAGGGGCTTTCTGGGCTCTATTTCATTACGGATCCACCACAGGGGCTCTCTGGGCTCCGTTCCATTATGGATCCACCACAGGGGCTCTCTGGGCTCCGTTCCATTATGGATCCACCACAGGGACTCTCTGGGCTCCATTCCATTATGGATCCACCACACGGGCTCTATTCCATTATGGATCCACCACAGGGGCTCTCTGGGCTCTATTCCATTATGGATCCACCACACGGGCTCTCTGGTCTCTATTCCATTATGGATCCACCAGATGGGCTCTATTCCATTATGGATCCACCACATGGGCTCTCTGGGCTCCATTCCATTATGGATCCACCAGATGGGCTCTATTCCATTATGGATCCACCACATGGGCTATCTGGGCTCCATTCCATTATGGATCCACCACAGGGGCTCTCTGGGCTCTATTCCATTATGGATCCACCACATGGGCTCTCTGGTCTCTATTCCATTATGGATCCACCAGATGGGCTCTATTCCATTATGGATCCACCACATGGGCTATCTGGGCTCCATTCCATTATGGATCCACCACAGGGGCTCTCTGGGCTCCATTCCATTACGGATCCACCAGATGGGCTCTATTCCATTATGGATCCACCACACGGGCTCTATTCCATTATGGATCCACCACAGGGGCTTTCGGGGCTCTATTTCATTACGGATCCACCACAGGGGCTCTCTGGGCTCCGTTCCATTATGGATCCACCACAGGGGCTCTCTGGGCTCCGTTCCATTATGGATCCACCACAGGGGCTCTCTGGGCTCCATTCCATTATGGATCCACCAGATGGGCTCTATTCCATTATGGATCCACCACACAGGCTCCATTCCATTACGGATCCACCAGATGGGCTCTATTCCATTATGGATCCACCACAGGGGCTCTCTGGGCTCCATTCCAGTGTGGATCCACCACAGGGGCTCCATTCCATTATGGATCCACCACACGGGCTCTATTCCATTATGGATCCACCACACGGGCTCTATTCCATTATGGATCCACCACACGGGCTCTCTGGGCTCCGTTCCATTACGGATCCACCACAGGGGCTCTCTGGGCTCCGTTCCATTATGGATCCACCACAGGGACTCTCTGGGCTCCGTTCCATTATGGATCCACCACAGGGGCTCTCTGGGCTCCGTTCCATTATGGATCCACCACACGGGCTCTATTCCATTATGGATCCACCACAGGGGCTCTCTGGGCTCCATTCCAGTGTGGATCCACCACAGGGGCTCCATTCCATTATGGATCCACCACACGGGCTCTATTCCATTATGGATCCACCACACGGGCTCTCTGGGCTCCGTTCCATTATGGATCCACCACACGGGCTCTATTCCATTATGGATCCACCACACGGGCTCTCTGGGCTCCATTCCATTATGGATCCACCACATGGGCTCTATTCCATTATGGATCCACCACACGGGCTCTCTGGGCTCCGTTCCATTATGGATCCACCACACGGGCTCCATTCCATTATGGATCCACCACACAGGCTCCATTCCATTACGGATCCACCAGATGGGCTCTATTCCATTATGGATCCACCACAGGGGCTCTCTGGGCTCCATTCCAGTGTGGATCCACCACAGGGGCTCCATTCCATTATGGATCCACCACACGGGCTCTATTCCATTATGGATCCACCACAGGGGCTCTCTGGGCTCCATTCCAGTGTGGATCCACCACAGGGGCTCCATTCCATTATGGATCCACCACACGGGCTCTATTCCATTATGGATCCACCACACGGGCTCTATTCCATTATGGATCCACCACAGGGGCTCTCTGGGCTCCGTTCCATTACGGATCCACCACAGGGGCTCTCTGGGCTCCGTTCCATTATGGATCCACCACACGGGCTCCATTCCATTATGGATCCACCACACGGGCTCCATTCCATTATGGATCCACCACAGGGGCTCTCTGGGCTCCATTCCATTATGGATCCACCACACGGGCTCCATTCCATTATGGATCCACCACACGGGCTCTATTCCATTACGGATCCACCACAGGGGCTCCATTCCATTATGGATCCACCAGATGGGCTCTCTGGGCTCCGTTCCATTATGGATCCACCACATGGGCTCTTCCATTATGGATCCACCACAGGGGCTCTCTGGGCTCCATTCCATTATGGATCCACCACATGGGCTCCATTCCATTATGGATCCACCACACGGGCTCTATTCCATTATGGATCCACCACATGGGCTCTATTCCATTATGGATCCACCAGATGGGCTCTATTCCATTATGGATCCACCACACAGGCTCCATTCCATTACGGATCCACCACATGGGCTCTCTGGGCTCCGTTCCAGTGTGGATCCACGTCGTTCGGGCTCTATTCCCGATGCCGCTCACCTACCCTTGGCCTTCCTCCCGCAGGCAGCGTCCCGGCGTGCCGTTCCCTGGAGGCAGGTCCGGATGAGCGCCGCGACGCGCGTCGTCTCCTCCCGCCGCGTGCAGTAGACGATGATGGAGTCCAGGGAGCCAAAACGCTCCCCTTGGAGCAGGGAGATCAAGGCCTGAGGATGGAGAACCATGGGATGGAGGGGGGGGGGGTCGGGAGGGACCTTCCAGCCCCTCCAGTGCCATGGGAGCAGGGTGCTCCAAGCCCCTGTGTCCAACCTGGCCTCGAGCACTGCCAGGGATGGGGCAATCCCAACCCCAAAGGGTTTGAAGGTCCCCCCAGGAAGAAGAGGTAGGGGGGGATTTTCCATCCTAGAGGAGCTGTTGGAGGGAGGCCAGAGGAGGCCATGGAGATGCTGGAGCCAGGCTGAGAGAGCTGGGCTGGGGCAGGCTGGAGAAGAGAAGGCTCCTGAAGGGGAGACCTGAGAGCAGCTCCAGTGCCTAAAGGGGCTGCAGGGAACCTGGAGAGGGGCTTGGGATGAGGGATGCAGGGATGGGATGAGGAGGAACGGCTCCAATTGGAAGGGGGAGGAATTAGATGAAACCTCGGGAAGTTCTTCCCCACGAGGGTGGTGGGACACTGGAAGAGGTTGAACGGAGAAGTCCGGGCTGCTCCATCCCTGGCAGTGCTCAAGGCCCGGTTGGACACAGGGGGCTTGGAGCACCCTGCTCCAGTAGGAAGGTGTCCCTACCCACGGTAGGGCTTGGAGCCGGATGACCTTCAAGGTCCCTTCCAACCCAACCCCTTCCAGGCTTCCCCGCTCACAGCAAGAAACCCCATTCCCTTGTCCCTACCTCATCCCTGTCCCTGTCCATGGAGACGGAGAGGAGCAGGTTTGGGGGCACGGCGGCCGAGCGCACCGTTACCCCTTCCTCGGGCGGGATTCCCAGATGCTGGACCACATCCCGCGCCGCGGCCACCGTGGCCGTGGCCGTGAGCCCGAGGAAGCAGCGCACGCCCAGGCGATGGCGCAGAACCTGGTGGGAAGGGGAGGCGAGGTTGGATCCCTGCCTGCCTTCCCCAAAGCCTCCTTCGGGATGGGGCTTCTCCCTCCCCTCCCACCTTGCAGAGCCGCAGGTAGCAGGGTCGGAAGTTGTGGGACCACTCGGAGACGCAATGGGCTTCGTCGATGCAGGCGAAGGCCACGGGCGGCAGGCGGTCGGCGGAGGGCAGGAATCCACCTCCGGATCCACCGCCCCCAACCAGAGCTTCCGGGGACAGCAGCAGGATCTGCACTTGGCCCTGCATCACCTACGGGACACCCCCAAGGTGCCCGTTGGGTGCAACGGGAGGTCCTCCCATCGGAACCCGGCCCCGTTGAGGTCCCTCGTGGAGCACACACGGCTCGCCCGTGCAGGACGCGTGGTCCCTCACCTTCTCCATCGCTGCTTCCCGTTGGGATCGGGGCATGTTGGAGTGGATGCAGACGGCCTTCAGGCACCGCGGAAGCCCCGAGACCTGATCATCCATGAGGGACACCAGAGGGGAGATGACCAAGGTGATGCACTTGGAGCGCTTGCGGTAGAGGTAAGCGGGGAGCTGGTAGCAAAGAGACTTCCCCATCCCTGTGGACAACACCACCAAGGTGGAGACACCTGGAAGAAGAGCCGAGGCGTTGGGGACCACCTCAATCGCTTGGGCTCCCCGTGCTCATGGAGAGGAGAGGAAGAGGAGGAGGAAGATGGAAACCCACCGGAGAGGATCCTCATGATGGCCACCTCCTGGCCGGGGCGGAAGGAGCTGTACCCAAAAGCCTGCAGAGCTTCAACCACCTCCTTTGGGGTCTCTGCAGGGGACCACAGGTGCTTAGGGGAGGAGCAGAGGCCCCCGACCCACCCCGCCATGGCTGGAGCATCCCTTGGAGCCCTACCTTGCACCTTCCCCTCCGGTCCGAGGCCGTAGAGGGGCTCCATGGGCGCTGGTGGAGCTGGGGGCTCGTACGCCGGCCTCCATCCATCCAGGGGAGTGTTTGCCCCCAAAATCCCATTGGATCCTTCCACGCTGCTGCCTCCAATCCCTGCTGGGGTTGAAAGGCAGCAGCTGGGACCCCATCACCAGGAGCCTGCTGCTCCCGGACCAAACCCCATGGCAGCATCGCCCCGAGCTGCCCAAACCCCGGTCAGATCCCTCTGGGATGAAGGAAACCATCCCACGTCTCCATGGGCTCATCCCAAAGCCGGCGGCCAGGGCCTCACCGGAGAGCTCCGGGCAGAAGGTGTTGGTCCTACGAGCCACCTCCTCCAACGTGGGCAATGGAGCTTCCTCCTCCTCCTCCTCTTCCTCAGGAGCGGGGCCGCTCTTCTCCACCCCTCTGGCAGTTCCTAGTGGGAAAGGGGCCTTCCCTTCACTCACCTCCATGGGGAGCAGCAGCCCCATGGTTCCCCCCGCTCCCAGACGTTATCCCTGAAAGCCCTTGAGGAAACAGGGGAGAGAAGCCGCAGGGAGGAGGGAATCCAAGCCCGGCCCTTGGCTTTGCCAAGCCCATCCCATAATCCAAGCATCCAGAGCCAACCCTCAGCAAGGGTGGGAGAGCCTGGGAAGGAGAATCTCCAGGAGACCTGAGAGCAGCTCCCAGTGCCTAAAGGGGCTCCAGGAAAGCTGGAGTGGGGCCTGGGCCAAGGGCTGGAGGGATGGGAAGAGTTGGATGGGATCTTGGGAAGTTCTTCCCCATGAGGGGGGTGGGAGGGGTTGGATGGAGATGTTTGGGATGCTCCATCCTCAAGGCCGGGTTGGACACAGGGGCTTGGAGCACCCTGCTCCAGTGGAGCTGGATGGAAGTGGCTGATCCATCCCATCCCATCCCATCCCATCCCATCCCTCCCATCCCTCCCATCCCATCCCATCCCTCCCCTCCCATCCCTCCCCTCCCATCCCCTCCCATCCCATCCCATCCCGGCCCTTCACTTCCGATGCGTTCCCTGCCGATCCCACCCCACCCCATCCCATCCCATCCCATCCCATCCCTCCCCTCCCATCCCATCCCTCCCCTCCCATCTCTCCCATCCCATCCCTCCCCCCATCCCATTCCTCCCATCCTTCCCATCCCTCCATCCCATCCCCCCATCCCATCCCATCCCTCCCATCCCATCCCTCCCATCCCTCCCCTCCCATTCCTCCCCTCCCATCCCATCCCTCCCATCCCATCCCTCCCATCCCATCCCATCCCATCCCATCCCATCTATCCCATCCCCTCCCATCCCTCCCATCCCTCCCCTCCCATTCCTCCCCTCCCATCCCATCCCATCCCCTCCCCCCCCATCCCATCCCACCCCTCCCTCCCATCCATCCCCTCCCATCCCATGATCCCACGATCACCTTGGCCCTGACACCACGATGCCCAGTGTCCTGTCCCACCACAACGGAAGCAGACGTCAGCGCTGCGCCCCACGGATCCACCTCCTCCCAACCCCCTGGCCTTCCTCTGCCACTTCTGCTTCCACACCTGCAAGGCAGGAGCAGCCCACGCCACGTTCCCACCTTGAGTGTCCAGAAAGCCACGCTCGATCCCGTTGGATAGCCGAGGGTTTTTGGGGCTCTCCGGGATCCCACTGAGCACCAAGGGGAGGCTGAGCGCTCGGTAGCTCCCTGGGTCCCCCTTCACACCATGGGGGTTCTGTTGCCCCTTTTCCAGCCATCAGGAACCCCATTGTGGCACCCGTTCCTTCAGGAGCCATGGATGCCTCTCCGGGGTTCCTGACCCCCATCAGGGCTGCAGGAGGTGATGCAGGAACCCACGTTTCCCCCTCTCCCCATCCATGATCCAGCTCCCTATCACACCCCTGCTTTCCCTTAGGACATCCCCCCCCGGGATCACCCCACCTGGGACCAGGGGGTGACCCTCAACCTTCCCTCCTGCCTTCTGGAACGCTCAAGGATGCCCCCAACACCTCAAAGCCCTCGGAGCAACGGCGTTGGGATGCGATCCCAACGGATCCCGTGCGAATGAATGAGGAGATCCTAAAGGAAGCTTGGGGAAGCCGAGTGGATCCCTCCCCACCTTTTTTTTTTGGGGGGGGGGGGGAATGTAGGGAGCCACCAGCTTGGCCTTTACCTGCTTGCGGAGGTGAATCCCTCGCAGGGCGAAGCCGCGGACGTGGCATCGACTGCGCAGGTTGAGCCGGACGAAATTCCCTCTGCTCCTTGGAAACGCTCTGCAAGGAGAAGGTGGTGGGGAAGGGAAACCCCTGCCCGCGCCCAGGACACAGCAGGGAACATCCTCCCCCCCACCATTGACTGCCCCATAAGGGGGCTGGGAAGGAGGCATCTCCCCATCTCGTGGTCCCGTGCGGGTGGAGGAGATGGAGATGCTCGGGGGGGGGAGATGGGATGAGCGCAGGAGGACGTTGGGGTGAAAGGAAGCCCCCCAGCGCCTTCCTCTGATGCAAAGGGACCTGGAGCTGCTCCAGAGGAGGCCATGGGGATGCTGCAGGGGCTGGAGCAGCTCTGCCCTGGAGCCAGGCTGGGAGAGCTGGGCTGGGGCAGCCTGGAGGAGAGGAGCCCTTAGAGCAGCCCCAGTGCCTAAAGGGGCTGCAGGAAAGCTGGAGAGGGGCTTGGGACGAGGGATGCAGGGATGGGATGAGGAGGAACGGCTCCATCTGGAAGAGGGAGGAATTAGATGGGATCTTGGGATGAAGTTCTTCCCCCTGAAGGTGGTGGGACACTGGAAGGGGTTGAATGGAGAAGTTCTGGCTGCCCCATCCCTGGCAGCGCTCAAGGCCCGGATGGACACAGCGGCTTGGAGCACCCTGCTCCAGTGGAAGGGGGCCCTGCCCCATGGCAAGGGGTTGGAGCTGGATGGGTGCTACCTGGCAGCGATGACTCTGCGGCTGGATCTGGGCTTCTCCTCCTCCTCCTCCACCTCTCCCAGGAGGTTTTCCAAGGGCTCCATCACCTTCCTGAGCTCCTTTTGCTCTTCCTCCTCTTGGCTCTCCTCCTCCTTCCCATTGCCGGCACCACGCGCTCCCTTGGCCGAGCCTCGGTGGCAACGCCGGAGCTTTGCCGGAGCCTCCCGTCCCCCATCCTCAAGTGGCCTTTTCTGATTGGAATCTCCCCCTGGTTCTCCTCCCCTTCCTTCCTCCTGCTTCAAGGGGGCACCAACGGCTTCTCCTCGCTCCTCCTCCTGCGGGGCACCCGCCTCGGTCCCCTCACCCATGGGTGCCCCTTGGCACCTGCGGAGCCAGGCGGGATCCAGCGAGCCCAGGGTCTGCGCCAACGTCTCCTTCAGCTCCTGGAATCTGCTCCCGGCCTGGGGAGCTTGGGAAGGCTTCGACCCCGCAGCCAGGATGAGGGGAGCCAGCCCGGACACCGAGGGGGGAAGGAGGAGATCTTCTGCTCTGGCTTCTTCCCTTAGCGAAGGCTCCATCGGCGCCGCGGACGCGTCGCGGCTCTTCCGGAGCTTGGGGATAACGGGGCTCTGCCTGGGCCCTGGGGCTCTCCGTGGGGTCAGGGGGGGCTCCTGTGCGTGGAGGGAAAGGAGAAAGAGGGCTGAGATCCCCTTCCAAAACATTCCCCACCGGAGCTCCCGCGGTGCCCACCAGCATCTCCCCCTCCTTTGCCCATAGCGATGGAAGGAGGAGGCCTTGACGTTGGGGGTCCCCAAGAAGGGGGAAGAGGCTCAGCAGCGGCTCCAGCCTCGAGCCGAGACCCATCCTGACCTTCCCAGCGGCTCCCAGCTTGGATTTCAGCTTCATCCCATAGGATTGCACCGAGGCCTCGGGCACGGGGGGGCTCAGGAGCGGCGCCTTCGGCTGCCGGTTGAGGTGCGAGCCCCAAGAGCCGGAATCCGGCACCTGCGAGGACATCGGGGAACGCTCGATCCCAAGGGATGCATCCCAAAAGGACCCAAATCCAAAGCTTCCCCACCCAAAAACCCTGGAATTCTGTCATGGAGGTGAGCCCAGATGCACCCCAAGAGGAGAGGGGAGAGGGGGAAGCAGCTGCTCCGAGCGCATCCTTTGGAAGTGGGAAGAGCATCTGGGATGAGGGGAGCATCCCATGGGAATTGCCTGCGTTGGCCTCTCCAGTACCTGCTCTGTGATTGGAGGCTCCTGGGCTGCTGATTGGCCGGAGGGGCTGGGCTGGGCAGGATCCGACCCCGCTTGCTGCTGCTTCAGCATCCTGTACTCCTTGTAAAGCCCTGGGAGAGGTCACCATGGAATCATGGAATGGGTTGGGATGAAGGGACCTTAAAGCTCCTCCACCTCCAAGCCCCTGTGTCCAACCCGGCCTTGAGGATGGAGCATCCCAAACGTCTCCATCCAACCCCTCCCACCCCCCTCATGGGGAAGAACTTCCCAAGATCCCATCCAACTCTTCCCATCCCTCCAGCCCTTGGCCCAGGCCCCAATCCAGCTTTCCTGGAGCCCCTTTAGGCACTGGGAGCTGCTCTCAGGTCTCCTGGAGCTTCTCCTTCCCAGGCTCTCCCACCCTTGCTGAGGGTTGGCTCTGGATGCTTGGATTATGGGGTGGGCTTGGCAAAGCCAAGGGCCGGGTTCGGATTCCCTCCTCCCTGCGGCTTCTCTCCCTGTTTCCTCAAGGGCTTTCAGGGATAACGTCTGGGAGCGGGGGGAACCATGGGGCTGCTGCTCCCCATGGAGGTGAGTGAAGGGAAGGCCCCTTTCCCACTAGGAACTGCCAGAGGGGTGGGAAGAGCGGCCCCGCTCCTGAGGAAGAGGAGGAGGAGGAGGAAGCTCCATTGCCCACGTTGGAGGAGGTGGCTCGTAGGACCAACACCTTCTGCCCGGAGCTCTCCGGTGAGGCCCTGGCCGCCGGCTTTGGGATGAGCCCATGGAGACGTGGGATGGTTTCCTTCATCCCAGAGGGATCTGACCGGGGTTTGGGCAGCTCGGGGCGATGCTGCCATGGGGTTTGGTCCGGGAGCAGCAGGCTCCTGGTGATGGGGTCCCAGCTGCTGCCTTTCAACCCCAGCAGGGATTGGAGGCAGCAGCGTGGAAGGATCCAATGGGGTTTTGGAGGCCAGGGATGGAGCATCCCAAACTTCTCCATCCAAACCCTCCCAGTGTCCCAGCACCCTCACGGGGGAGAACTTCCCAAGATCCCATCCAACTCTTCCCTCTTCCCATTGGAGCTGTTCCTCCTCATCCCATCCCTGCATCCCGTGTCCAAAGCCCCTCTCCATGGGTCAGGCACTGGAGCCTCCTCTCCTCCGGGATCCATTTGGGCACCTGCACCTATTCAGCACCCACAAGGGGACCCCAGAAGCAGCCAGGAACCCCCAGGGTCCATGAGCTGAGCTGGTTGCACTCACCCCTGGTGGCCTCCGGAGCTGCCTGGATGTCAGCCTGCAAAGGAAACACATCAGGAATCCCACTTGGAGACCACGGAATGGATTGATCCCGTTTCCTGCCCCCGGGAATGAGGGGAAAGGTTGCTTTTCTGATGGTTGGAAGGGGTTTAGAGTGAGAATCCAGGTTGGAAACGGGCTTGGAGCAAGCTGCTCCAGTGGAAGGTGGGCTTGGAACTGGATGAGCTTTAAGGTCCTTTCCAACCCAAACCATTCCATGGTTGTATAGAATGGGATGTGGGGGGGGATGCCCGTTTCTGACCCAGGGATCGCCGTTCTCCTGCTGTTTCATGGAATCAGTGAGGTTGGAAAAGAGCTTTAAGCTCATCCAGTGCATCCCTTGCTCCCTAGGAGCAGAGCCCAGCCCCTCCTGGCTCCATCCTCCTCTCAGGCACTTGTAGGGAGCGATCAGGTGCCCCCTGAGCCTTCTCTTCTCCACACTGAACCCCCCAGGTCCCTCAGCCCTTCCCCATCACAAGATAAGGATGTGCACGATGTAGCTTACAGGGATTCCTTATGGAATGCTTTGGGATGAAAAGACCTTAAAGCTCATCCAGCTCCAACCCTTGATGTGGGCAGGGACACTTCCATTGGAGCAGGGTGCTCCAGCTCCCCCCCCCCCCCCCCCCCCGCCACCGTTGTCCTCTCTGGATCCTCTCCACATCCATCCGTTATCCATCCATCCATCCTTCATCCATCCATCCATCATCCATCTATCCATCCTTCATCCATCCATCCCTCCATCATCCATCCATCATCCATCCATCCATCCATCATCCA
This sequence comes from Pezoporus occidentalis, assembly GCF_034315485.1. Classification (NCBI taxonomy): domain Eukaryota; kingdom Metazoa; phylum Chordata; class Aves; order Psittaciformes; family Psittacidae; genus Pezoporus; species Pezoporus occidentalis. The sequence continues at coordinate 14,081 of NW_026915908.1, read as the reverse complement.
TCCATCCATCATCCATCCATCCATCATCCATCCATCTGTTCTTCCATCCATTATCCATCCATCCATCCATCTGTCATCCATCCATCCACTCATCCATCCATCATCCATCCCTCCATCATCTATCCATTATCCATCCATCATCCATCCATCCCTCCATCATCCATCCATCCATCCATCATCCATCCATCCATCCATCCATCCTTCATCCATCCATCCCTCCATCCATCCATCCTTCATCCATCCATCCCTCCATCATCCATCCATCCATCATCCATCCGTTCTTCCATCCATTATCCATCCATCCATCCGTCATCCATCCATCCACTCATCCATCCATCATCCATTCCTCCATCATCTATCCATTGTCCATCCATCCATCCATCATCCATCCATTATCCATCATCCCTCCATCAACCACCCATCATCTATCCATTATCCATCATCCATCCATCATCCATCCATTATCGATCCATTATCCAACATCCATCTATTATCGATCCATTATCCATCTATTATCCATCCATTATTGATCCATCATCGATCCATTATCCATTATTGATCCATCATCGATCCATTATCCATCTATTATCGATCCATTATTGATCCATTGTCCATCCATTCTCAATCCATCATCCATCCACTATCAATCCATTATCCATCCATTATCGATCCATTATCCACCCATTATTGATCCATTATCCATCCATTATCCATCCATCATCCATCCATTATCCATCTATTATCGATCCAGTATCCATTATCCACCCATTATCGATCCATTACCCATCCATTATCCATTATCCATCTATTATCGATCCAGTATCCATTACCCACCCATTATCGATCCATTACCCATCCATTATCCATTATCCATCTATTATCGATCCAGTATCCATTACCCATTCATTATCGATCCATTATCCATCCATTATCGATCCATTATCCACCCATTATCGATCCAGTATCCATTACCCACCCATTATCGATCCATTGCCCCTCCATCACCCCTCCATCCCGGTACCTGCCCGGGCTTCCTCCGCCGCTCCCTCACGAACTCCGCTTCCCATCGCTTCAGCAGCGCCTTCACCTCCCGCAGCCGCTCCATGGGGCCGGGGCCCGGCGGCTCTGGAGCGGGGTCAACGCGGAGATAAGGGGAGGGGGTCCCGGTCCGGGGTAGACGTGGCCGCCCCGGGGATGCGGGGGGGTCCCGGTGCGGGGTAGACGTGGCCGCCCCGAGCCCCCCGTCCCTTAGAGCGGCGGCGGCAGCGCGAACCTCTGGCTCCCGCCAGTCGTCATCCAATGGGAAGCGAGGAAGCGATGACAGACAGCGACAAGAGCCAATGGGGTGGGAGAAGCGCGGTCGTCGCGGCCGTTGGTCCCGCCTCTTGCCGGCGGATGTCGCGTTCTGATTGGTGGAGCCCGGAGTCGGCGCGGAAGAGGAGAGGGGTGAGGAGAGCGGCGGTGAGAGGGTGCGGGCGGCGCCATTTTGGGGGGGGTCCTGTGGGGGGGGGGGGGTGTGTGTGTGTGGGGGTGCCGGGGGGGTCGAGGGGGGGAGGCTGGGTTAGGGGGTGCCGGGGGGTGGGGGGGGGCTGGGTTAGGGGGTGCCACAGTGAGGGGGGCCTGGGGAAGCGGTCTCACGCGGGGGGCGGGTTTAGGGGGTCCCATAGTGAGGGGGGCCTGGGTTAGGGGTCTCGGGGGGGGGGGCTGGTTTAGGGGGTCCCATAGTGGGGGGTGGGGCTGGGTTAGGGGTCCTGTGGGAAAGGGGGGGCTGGTTTAGGGGTTCCCATATGGGGGGGGGAGGGCTGAGTTAGGGGTCCCATGGGGGGGGCTATTTGAGGGGCTCCCATAGTGGGGGGGGCCTGGGTTAGGGGGTCCCATAGTGGGGGGGGGGGGGGCTGGGTTAGGGGTCCTGTGGGGAGGGGGGCTGGTTTAGGGGTTCCCATGGGGGGGGGGAGGGGGGCTGGGTTAGGGAGTTGGGGGGGGGGGGGCCTGGTTTAGGGGGTCCCATAGTGGGGGGGGGGGGCTGGGTTAGGGGTCCTGGGGGGGGGGTGCTGGTTTAGGGGTTCCCATATGGGGGGGAGAGGGCTGGGTTAGGGGTCCCATGGGGGGGGGCTATTTGAGGGGCTCCCATAGTGGGGGGGGCCTGGGTTAGGGGGTCCCATAGTGGTGGGGGGGGGGGGCTGGGTGGGCTGGGTTAGGGAGTTCTGTGGGGAGGGGGGCTGGTTTAGGGGCTCCCATAGTGGGGGGGGGGTCCTGGTTTAGGGGGTCCCATAGTGGGGGGGGGGGGCTGGTTTAGGGGGTCCTCTGGTGGGGGTCCTGGTTTAGGGGTTCCTATAGTGGGGGGGGGGCCTGGGTTAGGGGACCTGTGGGGAAGGGGGGGCTTGTTTAGGGGTTCCCATATGGGGGGGGGGCTGGGTTAGGGGGTCCTCTGGTGGGGGTCCTGGTTTAGGGGGTCCCATAGTGGGGGGGGGGGGGCTTGTTTAGGGGTTCCCATATGGGGGGGGGGGTCCTGGGTTAGGGGGTCCCATGGGGTGGGGGGGGCTGGTTTAGAGGTCCCATAGTGGGGAGGGGGGGCCCTGGTTTAGGGGGCCCTCTGGTGGGGGGGCTGGTTTAGGGGTTCCTATGGGGGGGGCTGGGTTAGAGGGTCCTGTGGTTGGGGGGGGGCTGGTTTAGGTGTTCCCATGGGGGGGGGGGGGGGGGCTGGTTTAGGGGGTCCCATAGTGGTGGTGGTGGGGGGCTGGGTTAGGGGGTCCCATGGGGGGGGCCTGGTTTAGGGGGTCCTGTATGGGGGGGCGGGGCTGGTTTGGGGGTGTTGTGGGAGACTTAATGGGGTTGCATTAGGGGAGATGGGGGGGGCGCTATGGGTGCTGTGGGTGCCCTTTTAGTGGGGTCTGGTTTAGGGGTGCAGGGGGGGGCCTGTGATGGGGCACAGGGGTGCTGTGTGGTGCCCCATTGATGATGGGTCTGCTTTAGGGGTGCCCCATGGATGATGGGGCTGGTTTAGGGGTGCCCCATGGATGATGGGTGCTGGTTTATGTCTGCCCCACTGATAATAGGTCTGGTTTAGGGGTACCCCATTGCTGATAGGTCTGGTTTAGGGGTGCCTCATTAATAATGGGCCCAGTTTATGATGCAGTGGAGTGCCCCATTGATGATGGGTCTCGTTTAGGGCTGCCCCATTGATGATGGATCTGCTTGAGGGGTGCAGTGGCGTGCCCCATTCATGATGGGTCTGGTTTAGGGGTGCCCCATTGATGTCGGGTCTGGTTTAGGGGAGCCCCATTGATGATGGGCCTGGTTTAGGGCTGCCCCACTGATGTCTGGTCTTTTTTAGGGGTGCTGTGGGGTGCCCCATTGATAATTGGTCAGATTTAGGGCTGCCCCATTGATGTCTGGTCTGGTTTAGGGGTGCTGTGGGGTGCCCCATTGATGATGGGCCTGGTTTAGGGGTGCCCCATTGATGTCAGGTCTGCTTTAGGACTGCCCCATTGATGTGTGTGTGTGGGGTCATGTTACATATCCCACCACAGCCTTCCTTTTGCCTCTTGCCCCAGGTCCCCCCTTTCCTCTCCCTGTGTCTGTGTCCCCCCCGCTCCCTTGGGTGCCTCCGTGGGGCCAGCCCCACAGCACCATGCAGAGCCTCATCTTCCTCGTTTAGGGGTGCCCCATTGATGATGGGCCTGGTTTAGGGCTGCCCCATTGATGTCGGGTCTGGTTTAGGGGTGCTGTGGGGTGCCCCATTGATAATTGGTCTGGTTTAGGGGTGCCCCATTGATGTCGGGTCTGGTTTAGGGCTGCCCCATTGATGTCGGGTCTGGTTTAGGGGTGCCCCATTGATGATGGGCCTGGTTTAGGGCTGCCCCATTGATGTCAGGTCTGGTTTAGGGGTGCTGTGGGGTGCCCCATTGATAATTGGTCTGGTTTAGGGCTGCCCCATTGATGTCAGGTCTCCTTTAGGGGTGCAGTGGCGTGCCCCATTGATGATGGGCCTGGTTTAGGGCTGCCCCATTGATGTCGGGTCTGCTTTAGGGCTGCCCCATTGATGTCAGGTCTGCTTTAGGACTGCCCCATTGATGTGTGTGTGTGGGGTCATGTTACATATCCCACCACAGCCTTCCTTTTGCCTCTTGCCCCAGGTCCCCCCTTTCCTCTCTCTGTGTCTGTGTCCCCCCCGCTCCCTTGGGTTCCTCCGTGGGGCCAGCCCCACAGCACCATGCAGAGCCTCGTCTTCCTCTGCGCCCGCCGCCTGCTTGGCCACCGGCCCGGCGCCCGCCGCGCGCTGCCCTTCCTGCCCTCCGAGCTCTACCCCGTCCTCTTCCAAGCGGCCTTCCTGGACGGCCGGGCCCTGGCCCTACAGGACCTGGTCACCTCCTGGCCCTTCCCAGTGCTCAGCTTCCAGTGCCTCCTGGGCCGCTGCGGGCACCCGCGGCACCGCGCGCACCGCGCGCCCCACAGCCCCGACAAGCTCTGTGTCCAAGCCGTCCTCGCCGCCGTGGTGGCCCACGTCAGGCGGGAGCTGGAGGAGTCCCAGCAGACCCCCAGGTACCGCGGTCCCTTGGGGTGACGGGCTGGGATTGGGTCCCTCATGCCCTATGGGAAGGGGGGGGGTGGTGGTGGTGGTGGTGGTGGTGGTGCTCATCATCAATGCTGGACTGGGAGCGTCGTGGAAGGGTTTGGGTTGGAAGGGACCTTGAAGAGCACCCACTTCCGTGGGGGCACCTTGCACTAGAGCGGGGTGCTCCAAGACTTGGCCAATCGGTTCCGGTGATCCAGCCGCCTGCTTGGCCACCCAGGTCCCGGCACCCGCGTGGTGCTGAACCTCATCCCAAGGTCCCATCCAACTCTTCCCGGCCTTCCTGGACGGCCGGGCCCTGGCCCAGCCATGTTTCCATCCCTTGTCCAAAACCCCATTGCTCCAGTGCCTCCTCCGCCTGGCACCCGGATCAGCGCGCAGCGCGCCCCACAGCTTCCGACAAGCTCTGTGTCAACCCCTTCGCCGCCGTGGTGGCCCCTCGTGGTGATGCCTCATCCCAAGGTCCCATCCAACTCTTCCCCTTCCAGTGACGCCGTTCCTCCTCATCCCATGCCTTGCCAAAACTATTGGAAGCCCCAGGTGGTGGTGGTGGTTGGTGGTGGTGGTGGTGGTGGTGCCCCTTCCAGTGCCCCAGCTGGACTGGGGAGCTCGTGGAAGGGTCCCATCCACGGGTTGGAAGGGACCTTATCCCCATCCCTTGTCCAAAGCCCCATTGCTCCAAGCCCGGTGCTCAACCTGCCAATCAGTTCCGGTGATCCAGAGTTTCTCCATTCGACCCCTTCCAGTGTCCCGGCACCCTCGTGGTGATGAACCTCATCCCAAGGTCCCATCCAACTCTTCCCTCTTCCAGTTGGAGCCGTTCCTCCTCATCCCATGCCTTGTCCAAAACCCCATTGCTCCAAGCCCCATCCAGCTTGGCCTGAATCACTTCCAGTGATCCAGAGTTTCTCCATTCAACCCCTTCCAGTGCCCCAGCACCCTCATGGGGAAGAACTTCATCCCAAGGTCCCATCCACGTCTTCCCTCTTCCAGTTGGAGCCGTTCCCCCTTATCCCATCCCTTGTCCAAAGCCCCATTGCTCCAAGCCCGGTCCAACCCGGCTTGGATCAGTTCCAGTGATCCAGAGCTTCTCCATTCAACCCCTTCCACTGCCCCAGCACCCTCATGGGGAAGAACTTCATCCCAAGGTCCCATCCACGTCTTCCCTCTTCCAGTTGGAGCCGTTCCTCCTCATCCCATCCCTTGTCCAAAGCCCCATTGCTCCAAGCCCGGTCCAACCTGCCCTGGATCAGTTCCAGTGATCCACAGCTTCTCCCTTCAACCCCTTCCACTGCCCCAGCACCCTCGTGGTGACGAACCTCATCCCAAGGTTCCATCCAACTCTTCCCTCTTCCAGTTGGTGCCCTTCCTCCCCATCCCATGTTTCCATCCCTTGTCCAAAACCCCATTGCTCCAAGCCCCATCCAACCTGGCCTGGATCAGTTTCAGTGATCCAAAGCTTCTCCATTCAACCCCTTCCAGTGTCCCGGCACCCTCATGGTGATGAACCTCATCCCAAGGTCCCATCCACGTCTTCCCTCTTCCAGTTGGAGCCGTTCCTCCTCATCCCATGTCTCCATCCCTTATCCAAAGCCCCGGTCCAGCTTTCCTGGAGCCCCATTAGGCACTGGACCTGCTCCAAAGTCTCCCCGGAGCCTTGAAGGCTTCCAGGGATGGAGCCTCCATCACTTTGGGCCTCACCACCCCCATGAGGGCCGGAGCGCGGTGTGGGCCACCCCCAGCTCTCCCCATTCCCTACTTTCCCCCCCGCCCCAACCCCATTCCCCATCTCCTCAGCGACAGACAGTGCCACCTGCGGGTGTTGGACATGACGGGTCTCCAGGATGACGACACCACCGCCACCGCCCGCGGGCCAGAAGGGATGAGCCTATGGTCGGGCACGGTGGCGTTGGCCAAAGCTTGCCTCGAGGTGGCCAAACACCAAAGGGAAGTGCAGAAACGCAATTCCAAGCGGCGCAGAACCCCCTCGGGAAGCTCCTCCCCGCCCCACGCCGTCGGCGTCGAGATCCGCGCCGACCTCTTCGTCAACGGCACGTCGTCCGGCGTCCTCCGCGACGCTCTCCAAGCCACTGGCAGCCCCCTGCGGCTCCGCTGCCGGGATTTCCACGCCGAGGAGCTGTCGGTGACCGGGATCGTGGCGTTGTTGGAATGCCTGGATCCCGGCGGCGTGCGCCGCGTGGATCTGCGCTTCAACAACCTGGGCCTGGCGGGGCTCTGCGCCGTGGTGCCGCAGCTCAGCCGCTTCCCGGATCTGCTCAGCCTCAAGCTGCCCTACAGCAACGTGGACGTGCGGAGGCACGCGGCCGGAGCCGACGCCGGGTTCCGGCGTCTTTCCACGCACCTCGGGAAGCTCCGGGCCCTCCGGGAGCTCAACTTGGGATCGTCGAGGTTGTCCGGGAAGCTCAGGCAGCTGCTACGGTGCGGATCCAAGGGGGAGATGGGATCCGGAGGGAGGTGGGGGCGTGGGTGGACATCAGGAGGTTCGGTGAGGTGGGGGTGTGGGTTGGGTGATCCCGTAAATGGACTGGGGTGGATGGATGGTGGATGGGTGGGTGGATGGATGGGTGGGATGGATCGATGATGGATGGATGGGTGGGATGGATCGATGATGGATGGATGGGATTGATGGGTGATGGATGATGGATGGATGGATGGGATTGATGGGTGATGGATGGATGGGTGGGATTGATGGATGATGGATGGATGGGTGGATGGATGATGGATGGCTTATGGATAGATGGATGATGGATGGATGAATGGGTGGGATTGATGGGTGATGGATGGATAGATGGATGGATAATGGATATACGGATGATGGATGGATGATGGATAGATGGATGGGTAGGATTGATGGATGATGGATGGATAGATGGATGGATGGGTGGATGGGATGGATCGATGATGGATGGCTTATGGATAGATGGATGATGGACAGATGAATGGGTGGGATTGATGGGTGATGGATGGATGGATGGATGGGATTGATGGATGATGGATGGATGGGTGGGATTTATGGATGATGGATGGATGGATAGATGGATGGATGATAGATGGATGGCTTATGGATAGATGGATGATGGTGGGATTGATGGGTGATGGATGGATAGATGGATGGATAATGGATATAAGGATGATGGATGGATGGATGATGGATGGATAGATGGATGATGGATAAATAAAGCATGGCTGGATGGATGATGGATGGATGGGTGGGACTGATGGATAGATGGATGGATAATCGATATATGGATGATGGATGGATAGATGGATGATGGATGGATGGATGCATGATGGATGATGGATGGATGGATGCATGATGGATGGATGGATGGATGGATGGATGATGGATGGATGGATGGATGGATGCATGATGGATGATGGATGCATGATGGATGATGGATGATGGATGGATAGAGCATGACTGAATGGAGGATGGCTGGATGGGGGGGCTGGCTGGCTGGCTGATGGCTGATGGATGGACAGGTGGATGGGATGGTTGGCTGGATGGCTGATGCCCGATGGATGGATGGGATGGATGACGGATGGATGGCGCAGCCCTGAGAAGAAGGACTTGGGGGGTGCTGCGTGAGGAGAATCACCCCATGATTTGTGTTTTGCTTTGGGAACCATCCCCACCCCATTGATCGACAGCTTGATCCCGGTGGCTTTGGTGTCCTCACGGCTCCTTCTCCCTCTTCCCACCAGGAACCTGGAAGCTCCTCTGGAAAGCCTGGAACTGGCCTTCTGCTACCTCCTTCCCGGCGACCTTGCTTTCCTCTCCCAAAGCATCCACGCTCCGGCCCTGAAGAAGCTGGACTTGAGCGGCCACCACTTCACCGAGAGCCTTCTCCAACCTCTGTGCTCCCTCCTGGAGAACTCCTCCTCCCTCCTCCACCTGGATCTCATGGAATGCCAACTCACAGACTCCCGCTTGGAAGCCCTGCTCCCGTCTCTGTGCCGTTGCTCCCGCCTCCGATGCCTCGGCCTCTTCGGCAACCCTCTGTCCACGCCGGGCCTCAAGACCTTGCTACGCCAAACCTCCGTCCTCCCGGACCTCTGCCTCGTGGTCTACCCTTACCCCGTGGACTGCTACAGCCGGGAGACGCCGCGGGCACCGCCGCCTTCCGCCGGGCCCTTGGAGGATGCTTTGGATGAGGAACGCTTCACCGCCGTCAGCGCCGAGCTCTGCCGCATGCTGGTGAGCTCCGGCCGTGACAACGCCATGTGGACCGCCAGCCTCTGCCGCCAAGGCACCCTCGACTACTTCGCCTTGGGAGAGCTTCAGCCCAACCCACAGCGCTGATGTGGCATCACTTGGGGGGGGGACACGGGACGGAGCCCATGGTCCAACGCCAAAACTGGGGCCGTTTCTCTTGGTTTTGGAGCTTTTGGCATCTACCGGAGGTTCCTCCTTGGGGTTTTTTTTTGGTGGCGGGGGGGTTGGCACCTTCTCCCTGAGGTCATCTCCTCGTTTGGGAGCTTGGTTGGCATCTCAACAGGGTTTTCTCCTCGGTTTGGAGCTCTTTTGGCACCTTCTGCTTGAGGTTATCCTCGTTTTGGTGCCTCTTTGGCACTTTCCACCCTGTTTTCTCCTTGGTTTGGTGCCACTTTGGCACCTTCGCTTGAGGTTTTCTCGTTGTTTTGGTGGTTTTTTTTGACATCTACCTGATGTTTCTCCTTGTTTTGGAGCTTTTTTGGCCTCTCAAGAAGGTTTTCTCATTTTGGTGGAACATTTTGGCATCTAGCAGGGGTTTTCTCCTCGTTTTGGAGATCTTTTGGCACCTTCTGCTTGAGGTTATCCTCGTTTTGGTGCCTCTTTGGCACTTTTCACCCTGTTTTCTCCTTGGTTTGGTGCCACTTTGGCACCTTCTCCCTGAGGTTTTCTCCACGTTTTGGAGCTTTTTTGGCATCTACCTCAGGTTGCTCCTTGTTTTGGTGTTTTTTGGCATCTACCTGAGGTTGCTCCTTGGTTTGGTGCCACTTTGGCACCTTCTCCCTAAGGTTTTCTCCATGTTTTGGAGCTTTTTTGGCATCTCCCTGAGGTTTTCTCCTTGTTTTGGTGTTTTTTGGCATCTACCTGAGGTTTCTCCTTGGTTTGGAGAAACTTTGGCACCTTCTCCCTAAGGTTTTCTCCACGTTTTGGTGGTTTTTGGCATTTCCCTGGGGTTTTCTCCATGTTCTGGTGCTTCTTTGGCACCTTCCCCTGAGGTTTCCTCCTCATTTTGGTGCCACTTCGGCATCTCCCTGCAGTTTCTCCTTGGTGGGTGCTGCTTTAGCACCTTTTCCCTGAGGTTTTCCCCTTGTTTTGGAGCTTTTTGGCCATCTCCCTGAGGTTTCCCCCTCATTTTGGTGCCTCTTTGGCCCCTTTTCCAGGTTTTCTCCTCAGTTGGGAGCTTTTTGGCCATCTCCCTGAGGTTTCCCCCTCATTTCGGTGCCACTTTGGCACCTTCTCCCTCAGGTTTCTCCTTGGTTTGGAGCTCTTTTGCCACTTGCTCCCACCACCACCACCACCACGGCTTCGATGCCACCATTCCGGCTCCGCCATTCCTCGTTATCCAGGTTCATTAACACAAGGAATTCCTTAATAAATCCGGTTGCTTTGGAAGGGCTCGTGGCAAAGAACCCGGCACCGCGGCGCCTTTTATTATCACTCTCCCCCCCCCCAGATCCCATCCCGACCTCCCAAATTCCCACAAGGAATCAGCTCTGTGCTCCCACTTTAAGCTTCTTTAAGGCTTGGGGTCTGGCCCCGGTGGGCTCTGATGGGGACACCGGGAATCGCGGCTCAACCCTGGCGCGTGGAGCCGGGAACATCCGCGCGTTCCCTGGCGCTTCCCGCACGGAGCAACGGGAGCAGCTCCCCGGTGAGCCGGTAGCTCCGGCTTTCCCATAGGAAGTGCGTTGGTGGCTGCTCCATCCCGTGCTCGTACTGGAAGCAGGAGCTCCATTCCCAAGCCAGCGCCGAGCGCACCAGCCCCACGCCGCCGGATTTGGCCGGCGCCGGATGGTAGAGCCGCCCGTTTTCCGGCAACACCGTCAGCTTTCCCGGTTGGAATGGCACCGCCAAGCGCTCCCCCCCGCCGCAGTAGGAGAGGAGCCCGGGATCTCCCGGTAGGAGGTGGGTGAAGACAACGGGCTGATCCTCACAGCGGAGGAAATTCCGCTCCCGGCCGCAGCGGGATAGGAACGGGAATTCCGCCTCGTAGCGCCCGCTCCGGTTCTGCTCCAGCTGCTTGAAGAAGAAGCTCAGGAATGCCACGTCTGCAGGGATATGGGACATGGGGATGTGGTTAAACGCGGCTCTTCCGGGTTTGGGAAGCTGATGGGAGGAGGGATGGAAGCAATGGGAAGCGCCAATGGGAAGTGATGGTAGGGAAGGAAGGGATATGCAAATAGGGATGTCTGATCCCCCCCCTTCCAGTCACTGCTGCCATGGGATGGGATCCTGATTAAGGATGGATGGGATCCTGGTGATTGGATCTTAGGGATGAGATCCCAATTAAGGATGGATGGGATCCTGGTGTCGGGATCTCAGGGATGAGATCCCCATTAAGGATAGATGGGATCCTGATGATTGGATCTCAGGGAAGAGATCCCGATTAAGGATGGATGGGATCCTGGTGATTGGATCTCAGGGAAGAGATCCCGATTAAGGATGGATGGGATCCTGGTGATTGGATCTCAGGGATGAGGTCCTGATTAAGGATGGATGGGATCCTGATGATTGGATCTCAGGGATGAGATCCCAAGTGATGATAGCAGCCTGATTTTAAGGATCAGCTCCCAGTTAAGGATGAGATTCCAATTAAGGACTGGATCTTGATAAAGGATGGGATCCTGATTAAGGCTGGGATCCCAGTTAAGGATGAGATTCCAATTAAGGACCGGATCTTGATAAAGGATGGGATCCTGATTAAGGCTGGGATCCCAGTTAAGGATGAGATCTGGTTTTAGGATGAGATCCCAATTAAGGATTGGATCCTGATTAAGGATCTGATCTCTAGGATCGCATCCCCGTTAAGGATGAGATCCCCATTAACAATTGGATTTCAAGGATCAGATCCCACTTAAAGATTAGATCCCAAATAAGGATGGGATCCGTATTAAAGATAGGCTCCTGGTTAAGGATGGAATCGTAAGGGCTGGATTCTGAATCAGGATTGGATCCCAAGGATTGGATCCCAATTGAATACTCCCAATACGGATGAGATCCCAATTGAGGACTGGATCCCAGTTAAGGATCAGATCCTTACTAAGGATCCATCCCAGTTAAGGACTGGATCCTCATTAAGGATCAGGGCTCATGGATGAGATCCTGATTGTGGATCAGATCCCAGTCAAGTACTGGATCCCGATTCAGGATGGGATCCCAAGGACTGGATCCCAGATGAGGCTGAGATCCCAGTTAAGGATGTGATCCCAGGGAAGGGCTGCTTTTGGGGTGGGTTTGGGGCTCGGTACCTTTGAAGCAGGTGATGAAGTTCTTCACTTTGGTGTCATCCAGGAAAAGCTGTTGGAAAAGGGGGAAAAAGCCTCTGAATCCCAAAGTCTGCCTGGGATCCCTCTGGGATCTCTTTGGGATCTGCCTTGGATCCATGGGGGTTCTGTTTGGGATCTGCTATGGATCCATGTGGGTTCTGTTTGGGATCTGCTATGGATCCACGTGGGTTCTGTTTGGGATCTGCCATGGATCCACGTGGGTTCTGTTTGGGATCTGCCATGGATCCACGTGGGTTCTGTTTGGGATCTGCCATGGATCCACGTGGGTTCTGTTTGGGATCTGTCTGGGATCTGCTATGGATCCACGTGGGTTCTGTTTGGGATCTGCCATGGATCCATGTGGGTTCTGTTTGGGATCTGTCTGGGATCTGCTATGGATCCACGTGGGTTCTGTTTGGGATCTGTCTGGGATCTGCCATGGATCCAAGTGGGCTCTGTTTGGGATCCAGCCAGGATCCATCTGGGATCTCCCCAGGATCCATCCCATCCCCGGCATCCCGAGGCCATTACCGTCCTTTTGGGATTCACTGAGGGCCCGTTTGGGATCCATCCGGGATCTGTTGTGGATCTGGTTCTAGCCCCCCCCCCAAAGGACACCCCCCTTGTTCCCAGTGTTCCCCCTGTGTTCCCTCTGTTCCCGGTGTTCCCCCTGTTCCCATTGTTCCCAGTGCCCCCCCTGTTCCCGTTGTCCCCCCTGTTCCTGTTATTCCCTTTGTTCCTGTTGTGTGTTCCCGTTGTCCCCCGTTCCCGGTGTTCCCATTGTTCCTGCTGTCCCCCCCGTTCCCGTTATTCCCGGTGTTCCCCCTATTCCCAGTGTTCCCATTGTGTGTTCCCAGTGCCCCACTGATCCCGTTATTCCCGGTGCCCCCCCTGTTCCCGGTGTTCCCCCTGTTCCTGGTGTTCTCCCTGTTCCCATTGTTCCCAGTGTTCCCCCTGTTCCCGGTGCCCCCCTGTTCCCCGTGTTCCCTCTGTTCCCATTGTCCCCCCCCGTTCCCCCTATTCCCTGTGTTCCTGGTGTTTTCCCCCGTTCCCGGTGTCTCCGTTGTTCTCCCTGTCCCCATTATTCCTGTTGTCCCGGGTGTTCCCCCCGTTATCCCTGTTATCCCCATTGCCCTCCCCCGTTATCCCCGTTGTTCCCATTGTTCTCCCTGTCCCCGTTATCCCTGTTGTTATCCCTGTTATCCCTGCTGCCCCCGTCCCCGTTATCCCCTCCGTTATCCCTGTTGTTATTCCTGTTATCCCCACTGTCCCCATTATCCTGCTGTGTCCCCGTTATCCCTGTTGTTCCCGTTATCCCTGCTGTTATACCCCCCATTATCCCCCCTGTTGTTATCCCCGTTATCCCCCCGTTATCCGTTGTTGTTCCTGTTATCCCTGCTGTTATCTCCCCCGTTATCCCCCTTGTTGTTATCCCCGTTATCCCCCCGATATCCCCATTATCCCCGTTGTTATCCCTGTTATTGTTCCCGTTATCCCCCTGTTATCCCCGTTGTTCCCCCTTTGTTCCTGTTATCCCCGTTGTTGTTCCCCTTATCCCTGTTGTTATCCCCGTTGTTCCCCCCGTTATCCCCGTTGTTGTTCCTGGTATCCCTGTTGTTATCCCCCCCGTTATCCCCCCTGTTATCCCCCCGTTATCCCCCCCTTATCCCTGTTGTTATCCCCGTTGTTCCCCCCATTGTCCCCGTTATCCCCGTTGTTCCCCCCCATTATCCCCCCTGTATCCCTGTTGTTATCCCCGTTGTTCCCATTATCCCCGATGTTCCCCCCGTTATCCCCCCATTATCCCTGATGTTCCCCCCGTTATTCCCCCGTTATCCCTGTTGTTATCCCCGTTGTTCCCCTCATTATCCCCGTTGTTCCCCCGTTATCCCCCTATTATCCCCCCGTTATTCCCATTGTTCCCCCCCCCGTTGTTCCCCCCCGTTATCCCCCCCATATCCCCCCCCGTTCTCCCCATTGTTCCCCCCCGTTGTTCTCCCTGTTATCC